>NC_049980.1:11008866-11054869 GCF_000003815.2 Branchiostoma floridae | reverse complement strand
TGATTCAATTTGCGCACCGTGAGTTTGTAGCTTTCATCATTATGCACATGAAAAACATAGTTTCATTGCAGTGGTATGTACCAAAGTGCTGTATTTTGTCATAGAAAAAAATAACATTAGGGGCAATAAAACCTGATGACGTCATAAATATGGCCCCCAAAAATCAGATCTAGAATTTTTTGATATCCATCTTTCAATATTCGTTGCGGCTCCATTCTTTGTGAATTCATTGATGAGAAAACAATGCAAGGTCAAAATGCCAAATTGAATTTAGCCAACCTAGATACCTTAAAGGAGGTCATTAACCATCGATCAACAACTTCTCATCATCATCAACATCAAATAATTTGATGAATGACAATGTTGCATTTTTCAAAGTCAGTCATAAACTCTCTTTCTCTCATTAGGTTGTCCGATATCAGGCTATGTCAGTTTTAACGGACGTTGCTACAAGGACTTCCCTGAACAGAAGACATACAACCAGGCTAGACAGAGGTGTGCCGAAGATGGGGGACTGTTAGCCATGCCGAAAGACAACGCGACCAACACTTTTATCTCAGGTCTGAGAAACGAGGACGGGTTCCGCTGGCTGGGGTTGACAGATGCCAGCAGTGAAGGCCAGTGGGTGTTTGAGGACGGCAAAACACTGGAATCAACTGGCTATTCTAACTGGGGCCCAGGTGAACCCAACAATGTTGCCTCAGCAGAAGATTGTCTCGTGTTTGGGCCTCATGCCAGGTGGAATGACCTGAGGTGTGATGCAAGTGTTGGATTCATCTGTCAGATAGATCAAGGTATGCATTATAATCACCCTACATTTATACTAAGTAAACTTAAAAGTAAACCTGACTTATCAAGTTCACATAAACACACAGACACAGACACACACACAAACACACCCTTCTTGGCAAAATAAATAAATGGATGGAACTGACACAAGGTAGGAAACACTGCATCTCTAGGGGAGTGATTGAGGACTTTGACCTACAATCATGTCTGGTCTGTTCTGTAGCGAGCACCCCCCTGAAGCCACACCGTGACATGGACCCTGAGCAGCTGTACCAGGTGCTGCAGCAGCAGCAGGACAAGATCCAGGAGCAGGAGAACATCATCGTCACCCTGCAGGATCGCATCAACAGTGGCATCCCCGAGGAGCAAGCTCCTGGTGGTAGGTACCTGCCGCTGACTTAAGATGCTTTAAGCACCATCACTTCTAGAATGTAAAGACAAAATTGTAGCTTCACGGCAAAGAAGGCCAAAAAGCAAAAACCAAAAAGCATTCACGCAACTGGATATGATTTTGGAAGCGGTCAGACGTTTCAGACAGCATCCACTGTCTTTGATTCGTCTGTGACACTGGATGCCATCTGAAACGTCTGACCACTTCCAAAATAATATTTCAGTTGCTTTAAAGCACTGTTACAGTACTGCTTTTTGGCATAGTCCTCAAGTCCCCTGTTTTCTTTATCTCCAGAGGTGATCACACCAGTGCAACGTTGCCCGGACAATTATACAGAGACGTTCAACGGCAAGTGCTACAGGTTCTCCACAGACAAGGAAACCTTCAGTTCAGCACAAGATACCTGCGGACATGACGGAGGACGACTGGCAACCATCCATGGACCAGAAACCAATGCATTTATTGCGCAGAAAGTCAGGTAGAACTGAACTAATTAGATCTTTAGAAGAAGCTTTCAAATTTGTGATGGAAGTTTTATTTTACTGTAGTAAGCAGAGGCCAGATTGCTACTGTAACGCTAGTTAACCTTTATCCGTGGGGTGACCTTTATCCGTTGTTTGTTTTTAACCATGGTATTTTAGGGATGTCCAGTTGTCAGACTGTGGTTTCAAATTGTAATATTTTCATATATGCAGTTTGAAACCGTCGTCCGTCAACCTGATCCCTAAATATCCTGTCATTAACACCTGGTCCAACGGATATAGGTTACCCCCGGATAAAGGTAAACTAGCGTTACATGCAACAGTAACAGTGAATATTATGTTAAGTTAGGGTAAAGTACTGGAGTGCAACAGCTTCTTGTTGACTGAAAATAGGAAAGATTGTTTACAAGCATTGTGCAAAGGGAGAGTAATAGGTTCCCTGCATATCTTCATATAACAGACATAAAGGCAGTAGCCAAGCAGAGGAGAATACTGAAGCTTTGAATTAAGTACATTCAAGGTACATGTACAATGCAGATTTATATGACTATCTTTTTTTAAAAATTAGTATTCTACATCTGATTCAGATTCTATATCAGATTGTATTATCTATGGAGAACTTGCTTCTTTTTGACAGACTATAAATGTACTGTGAATGTCAATATTTATTGTCACTTGTAATTATATTACATTATATTTGGTTTCCAGGGACGATATGGCACTAGACAATGTCTGGATTGGCCTTAATGACAGGAGAGAAGAAGGAAAGTTTGTATGGAGTGATGGAATGGAAGCTTCCACAGGTAAAAATGACTGCCATGACAACCCACAGTCACATGTCTCTATATAAGATACACTGTAGCTCTGACAAGACCTTGCACTGGATACTATTCAACTAGTAAGTCATAACATAAGAACTAATTGTAAAAGCAGAGATGACATATTTTAACACAAATAAAAAAGTCACACACCCATAGTCTAAAGTCTTGAAGTGCTAAAATTGTGCTACTTACCAATTTGAAACAAACTGTTTTTGATATTAAAACAATATACGTCCTTGACACATGCATGTAATATATCATGCAGCATTCCTACTAAAAAAAATCTTCTGATTGTCACAGGCTACACAAACTGGTTCCCCAATGAACCCAATAACTTTGAAGGTCGTGGTGAGGACTGTGTGGAGATCAGACCACCATGGGTACAGCAAAATGCACCTCACATGTGGAATGATAGACACTGTGGAGCCAAGCTACGCTTTGTATGTGAAAAAGGTACCTGATATAAGAATACTGATGATTGTTATATTATAATGACTTTACATGCGATGTCTTATTTGATTTTTTATTCATTTTACCTTTAATTAAAGATTATATTATATTATAATAATATTTATTAACTGTTTATAATCTTCCAGAAACATCATTCTGTGTGAAAATTGAGACAAATATCATGATCCTAAACAAAATAATATTACATGTATACATAATGTACTAAGTCTATGAATCAATGTGTTTAAAGCTTGTCATGGCCGTTTTTGACGCGTTTTCATCCGGCTTTCTACAATGTATTTTGTACCATTTTGTTTATATCTGCAGACATAGAGAAAACGGTACAAAATAAAAAGCCCAATAAAATGACTAAAACACGTCAAAAATAATGGCTGGAGCCAAACTTCTGCTTGGAGAGTAGCTCTCTTCATCATCTGTTATTCTATGCCTGGGGGAATCAATGACATGCTGCCCACAGTGGAAATAGATGTCAACCTTTCCATTCTGCTCAAAACTTCATGACATTACCATCAAATCATTAACAAATTTTTAAACATGAAATCATTTGAAATTTTCTGTCTGGAAGATTGGGGGTTATATAATTAGTAAAAAGTTGCACTTTCATAACTTCCAGGGGAACATCATGCTCTGGAACCCCTTACTGAAGTGTGTACTGTTAATTTTTCATCAAACTGAGAGGACAGCCACATTGTCAGTGAGAAAGAGCTCTGGTACACTGTGCATAAGTCTCTATTAGGTAAACTTTCCTTTTTCCAGGGACCATGCAGACCCAAGATTTCTGGGGCCTAATCAAACATTCCTGCACCGCCGGTTATATGCTACTCCTTCAAAAGTGCTACAAGCTGTCTACAGAAAAGGCAAACTTCAGAGATGCTCAAAGTGTCTGTGAGAAGGAAGGAGGACAGCTGGCAACCATCCCTAACAAATACACCAATGGTTATCTCCTGAGCAAAATCAGGTTTGATCCACTTTCATTTACATTGTGATATAATTGAATTATCCTGTGTTGCAGGTGACTGAATTATTGTTTTATGCATGATGATGTATAGTCATGGGCAGTACAATCATGGGGACTTAGCACACATTGTATATTGTATGTTTAAGTACCCAGAGATTAGTAATTGTTGTTTGATACACTTGATTCCCTTTTCATGTGAAAAAACTGCTCACGTCAAAAACAACAGTAACTGTTGCACAATTGCATACTTTTGTCAAGTACATTTACACCTTATACGTCTATTATATACACTGCACATCTGGTACAGTTCAGTCCAAATATTGGAAGCCTATTTATAGAGCCACCAGAAAGCAAAAAACACTAAGCCTTAGAGCCACAACAAATTCCATTTTTGCAACCCAGCAGATACTTATAACATTATGATTATATGGAAATCCTAATATGCATGATATATTATGACTTATGAGACACTCATTTTCAATGTTGAGCTGGACAATAATCAACCTTTAACATTATAAAGTGGAACCATGTAGCAGGGAAAAGCGCACATGTTTAAGTTTACCACAGCTGCTGTACTAATCTATGATTATCAAATATTGCACTACAATGTGTCATCTACAGACATCTTCAGGGTTATAAAGACGGCTACTGGATCGGGCTAAATGATATAGAAAATGAGGGAACATTTGTGTGGAGTGATGGCAGCACACTGAAAGGTACTTGGAGTAACATTTATTAATGAGTAATCAAATGCAACTACATTTTCTCAACATCTGATTATGAAAACAATTTGGAATCCCTATTTCATCCTTATTGCACTACGCTTTAAGTATGAAAGTGTAAAGAGACTAGAAAGTAGTTCATCATTTTGACTACCTCGACTAGACGCAGTATGTATTTGCTACATTACTCTTTCAAGGTCGACATTTATCTTTGGGACGTGAAACATTCCGTATGCTCAGATCATTTGTTACATCATCATTTTTGGCTTAGAACAATGCTTTTTAGTGATATACTTTTTATATAGCTAAGATTTGTTTGAAACTTCTGTTAGCCTTCCTTAACAAGATTTTGTGTTGGGATCCAGTCGCTCCAGGGAACAGATTGTAAAGAGTTGAACAATGTAAACCCTGCCTTGTGTTTGACTCTATAGCATACAGTGATTGGATCGGTAGACAACCTGACAATCGGATTCAACGTTCTGATGGAGAGGACTGTGTGATCATGAGATCTGAGGGGACTGGAGAAATGTGGAATGATATGGGATGTGAATTCAAAGCACACTTTGTGTGTGAGAAAGAAGGTAATGACATTATACAATTCAAGAACACGACTGGTTTTATACATATCGCTTCATAACAATAGCAGGCTGTTGAACTCCTGGGCACTTCTGTGTTGAAAGTAAAAAAGAATTCTAATGGGAGTGGCCGTGCTTTGAGACATTTTATATTGTATGCTAATTTTCCCAGGTATGCATTGTCAAATGCAGCAATGTTGCATATCATATGATATACAAAGTAACATGTAATTATGATATTATCATTCTGCATATAATTTTCCCTTATATCTAGAGGTTAAAGTCTGCTGTGAAGTAAAGTTTACTGTAAGTTACAAATGTACACCTTAAGAATCTTGCAAGACATACAACATGTCTTTGCATGTCCCATTGCTGAATCATTTCTTGTCTCATTTAATTTGATTCTTTATAGAAATGGTGGATCAGGACGAACACACAATTTCACAACTGGAACAAGAGCTTCAGAAAAGGGATGAGACCATTCAACAGTTGTCCCAACAACAGCAACATAGAGAGGAAGAGTTGATGAGCATGACTGAAGTCAACCAACAGCTGATGCAGCAATTAGAACAGAAGGAGGAAGAGATACAGGACAAGAGTAGGATCATCGGTCAACTTAACCTCGATCTACAAGTACTGGAAACTGAACTGACCCAGAGGGAAAACGCGCTGCATGAGATGACTGACAGAAACCAACATCTTTTGCAGCAACTGCAGCAGAAGGACAAGGAACTGCAGAACAAGACTGAGACCATCAATCAGCAAAGCCATCAACTGCAAGAACTGCAGCCTTTGGTAGAGCAGCTGCACCACAAGGAAAGGGAGCTGGAGGAAACACTGATGGAACTAGAGAGAGCGCAGGCCTACATCTACGCCAATGAGGAACTCTCCCAGCAACTGCAGCAGAAGGATGACGTCTTGCTAAACAAGACGGAGATCATTCAAGAACTGACACAGCAACTTGCTGAACTTCTGCATGAAGCCGAGCCTTCAAGTGGAGATTTAGGTTAGGTGCCAGTCTCTTTTTTGCATTATTTTACTGCATTACTTTAACATGTGCCTGTCAACAGAACATGAAAACGTCAGAATGAAGTGATTAAATCATAAAATTTTGTAAAAAAAAAAAGGACGCTGGCATTCACCCTTAGAATACACCCTCAAGTCTATTGCTTACAGCATTTGATTTGGTCCAGGTCCTGATCATATATTATGTAATATACTGTACTCTCACCTCTCAAATAGAAGTACCCCCTGGAATAAAAGTACCCCCCGGACAAATCTTCAAAATCTAATAAAAGTACCCCCTGGAATAAAAGTACCCCCCGGAAAAATACCAAATTGACATGTAAACTGTGCCCTGGTGATGCTACTTCAGTCCAAGATGATAAGCAGGTAGGCTCTTTTTATTTATTTATGCCTCAGTACCATATCAGTTAACATTCTTTTTTTTTATTTTATTTTTTTTTATTACCATATCAGTTAATTGTATAAATAATGAACAGAATAATTCCTAGGTTATTGCACATATTTTCTTTATCTGAGTGTCACACCATCAACAAAGATTAAAATAAAAGTAAAAAAATGAATGAAAATAAAAATTGAAGAAATAAAAAAAGAAGTTTATTTTATAATCATTGTTACAAAATAACATTTTGAAGAAACATTCCAACTTAGAATACCTTATTCACCACTTGTGCTATTTTCAATGTTGCAGAAAGCAAGGTCATAGACACTGCCCCCTATCGAGAAATACCGGTACTGCAGAAAATATATGATTCTCTCGCGCATTATCGCGATATTCGGCGTGATTTGATGAATCCAACATGGCGGATCTTTTCGAGCCGATTGAACGCTATGCTTTGTTTTGGAATGATTTTTTCGTTGCTGGAACATTAAAACAAGTTGACTACGGGTGAAAAATAGTGGAAAAGTATTGTTAACTTTTTAATTTGTTTGGTTGGTGGTTAATTTCTGTGTTTTGATAGAGAATTTACGGAAGTAAGCGACTGTGTGTGTAGCATGTGACCTCGATGTTATCGTCTTTGTTCAGCGCAACATTTCAAGATTTTTGGAAGGTTAAAGATCTAAAACGAAAAGGATATATTTCTTTACGAGTCCAGTGCCGAATCACTTGTGTTCCGGTATTTTTGGACCTGAACCGAAACGTTTTTGCAAGTCCAGAACTGGTCCTGCGTACCGGTACGCATCCCTAGTTATGTTTGGGTCATAGCGCTAGCGGCAGGGAAATCCGCGATGCGTCCGAAAAATAGTGAATATTAAGCAAAGATACAGCGGAAATATGGGCAGAAAATACCAAACTTTCAATATTTTTGGGGTCCCTGGTTAGTAAAGAAAGGCCCAATTTGAAAAAAAAATAAACGTACCGTCTAAAATAAGGACGTACCGGGTGGATTTTGAGGCGGAAAAAAATAAACGTACCGGTACGTTTATTTGAGAGGTGAGAGTATCTGATTCATCATTAAAAGGCAAATTATCAGATACTTGCAAAGGAATGATCTCTATTCTGCATCACTTACTGTGACAATACTCTCTGCTATGGAATGTACTATGATCATGAATTTGTTTCTTTTTTAATGTAATTCACCTTCTATGTTCAAAGCAGCAAAATGTGTGTTACTACTTATCATTGTTTGGGAGAGTCAGTCTTATTCTGATGTTTGCAAAATAAAAAATATGATCAGAAAGCAATTTATGAACAATCTTCTTAACCCACAAATGATTCAACTACATGTACTATAATAGACCTTCAAGCTGACCTCCAGGCAAGAGATGAGCTGATCCAGGAGCAAGCCCAGCATATAGCATCTCTTCAACATCAGTTGGAGGAGGAGGACCAACTTACCAGACTGATACAGACACTCTACCTCCATGATCAGCCGAGGACAACCGTTCAAACTATGCCCCAACCAGCCCAAGGTAGAATTCATCACTTTCTAAATTGGATATATGGGGCCAACTTTTCTTGCCTATCTTTTTTAACTACTATGAGTTTGCAACATCACTTTATTTTGAGTTTCAGAAAATATAAGAGATACAATGCAATTCATATACAGTATGTTGGTGTGATGAGGATAGATATTAGAATTACATTGTATGGTATATCCATTGTGCATGTAATACATAATCACATGCACAATAAATCACACTGATCATTACTGTAAACAGTGTATCATGACTTTCTGTACCCAAACTGACAATATCTTGACCAAGAACAACGTGACAATCACTGCATAATTCTCTGTAGGAATATAATAGGTTTCTTTTGCATGTTCATATAGCTATGACATGATATCATAATGAATTGTTAATGAATCAGATATGATATTACGATATGATTGTGATATGGCTGCATTAGGACGTGGTGAGTGCATAGGCAAGTCAAGATCTTTATCAACATTCAAAAAACCAAATTACATGTAACTCACATTTCTTCTCATAATTGTATAGGAACCTGTGGAGGGAGATATGAGACTGCCCCTGGAACAATCAGCAGTCCTGGGTACCCAGAGAAGTATCCAGACAACTCAGACTGCACATACACAATAACCGCACCTCCTGGCCAATTAATTATCATCACCATTCAGCATTTTGATTTGGAAGAATCCTATGACGACTTGGAAATGAGTGAGGGAGGAGGTACACAGCACATTGAAGAGTGAGTATGCAATGATAAGGCCAAAACAAGTTGATTTGTTGGCTCTTGCATTAAAAAAACAAACAAAAAAAACGGAGCGACAAGGTGAAAAGATTTGTCAAAGATTGCAAAATAAAAGTATTAGGTACAGACATCAGCAAACAAAAAACAATATACTCCAGTTTGAAAAAAATCAAACATGCAACTGTTGTGACTTCACAGTAGTATCAATGGTAAACCGTTACTGTTTTTTTTTTTTTTACAATCAATCACAATACATTTACAAATTTTCTTTGAAAAATAATTCACTGCAATGATCACTGTACTTTTGTAAGGAAATTATAAATAATATACAAAAAAAGGCATTTAGGCTAATTTGCTAAATTGGAAAGTTGAATGGCTTCATAGAAATTTAATGGTGAAAGTGTGTGGAAGGTGTGGTGAATTTTATTTTTTATTTTCTGTAAGTCTGGTCATCCCTACTCTTACTATATTGTAAGTGTTTTTGTCAATGAGTTCTTTTACATGTAGATGCTTGATACTATGAGCAGAGGGGATGCGACATAGCACCATGCAGAAACAATAACTGCACATTTTGTACTTAGATAAAGTACACAATTAATTACACAATCTCATAATCTAAGTAAGTCTTCATATAATCTTACAACACAATTTCGTATATACTTTATAATTGATAATCTTGCTATAACAATTCTGTCTCTTTGAATACAGGTTAACAGGAACAATAGGGCCAGGAAGGCAGTATGTAAGCAACACCAATGAGGTTCAGCTGCATTTCACCAGTGATCATACCCTCAATTTAGAAGGGTTCAGCTTGAGTTACATTTTCCATGGAGCCCGTAAGTTATAATAAAGAAAAACTATCATTTAATGTCCTACATAAATTGTCTTATGCCCATGATATCATCATATTATGTACAACCTTTAAGGTTTAGACAGTTCAACAGAAAGGTTGATAACCAGCTAATAATGCAATCCTTTAAGTACATAATACTGAATTTTTAAGCATGAAAAATCACATTCAATTTGATTTTTCATAAAAGTTCTAAGGAAACCATCATCAATAATTGGTATTGCCATTGTCATTTGATGAAGGT
The DNA here is from genome assembly GCF_000003815.2 of Branchiostoma floridae. Lineage (NCBI taxonomy): Eukaryota > Metazoa > Chordata > Leptocardii > Amphioxiformes > Branchiostomatidae > Branchiostoma > Branchiostoma floridae. The sequence continues at coordinate 11,044,887 of NC_049980.1, read as the reverse complement.
ATGAGTATAATGTACTTAATATCCTCACAGCTCTTGATGAAGCTGCAACTACAGCCACTACAGCCACAGCTACTTGTGAAGGACTATATCTGGACACGAACACTATCACCAGTCCTGGCTATCCAGCTGAGTACTCAGACGATGAACACTGTACCTACACCATCAAAGCTCCTCCAGGTTAGTCATAATAATGCACTATTTTTTTTCAAATGAACACAGAAATGACCAACGAAGATAAACCAACTTTAAGAAAAAACGTCATTAAATCATCCTAGAGGACTACATATATGAAGCCTTATCATCTAGGTTACATTAGAATCTGCTTATATTCAATTCACAAAAAGGAGTACAAATACTAAAGTATAAAACTGTACAACAATGATTTGTTATTTTTTGGTCAAAGAATGAAGAGTCATATTTTTGATATGGCAAATACATGAAATACATAGTATTTGGGGCAGGGGGACTTATTGCCAATGGACACACATGTACACACTAGTCTGTGTAATTTTTTTTTGGTCAATTGTATTTTTTCTGGTTTTAATCATATGCACTATTGTTTGATTCAATAGGTCACATTGTCAAGATCATATTTGTGGACTTTGATCTTGAAGATCCCTATGACTCCCTGGAGGTAACCAACCAACCGGGTGAAAACAAGACGTAAGAATAATCATCATGTCTTAAACATATTAAACTGTGGCCAAAATGCCATGATAACTGCACTTCTTTTTCTGTATCATAATCTAGGCATACTCTAACTCATTCGGGCACTACTTGACAAACATTGTGACACTGTGGTGTTAGACAGAAAGCTTTGTTAACTTCCTACAAGTTGATTATATTCAAGTGTTATCATTCAAGCATATATTGTGATTATGACTTTCAACCAACACATTAAGGTTACAGAAATATCATGTCATCATTAACGCTTCCTCAAATTTCAATGCAAATTTTATAACTATAGAAAGGCCTGCCATATAATTGTGTGCAAGCTTGCTAGAGTGATAACTTTTCATCTGTTTGCTTCTGAAGTATATTTCTTGTCTACAAATTTCTTAGGTACACAGGCAGTACCACTCCTAGAATGTACACAAGCTGGACAAATGAGGTGCAGCTACAGTTCACAAGTGATGAAAGTCTGACCCGCAGAGGGTTCAACCTTACTTATGGAAGCTACGGTAATTACACTTCCTGTTGGTGCCATATACAATGCAATTCATTGTCAATCTTATGATAACATTGTCAGTCTTAAGTCAAGATTTTTTCAAAGTGATAATGACACCAATGTACATGTACAATGTTTTGCAATATTGTAGTCCATTACATGTATTATGATAGAATTATTCATTGAACATGTTATGAATAATTGAATATCAAACCTTGAAAGATGTTGTTGAGCATCAAATCAATATCGAAGATCATATTTCCAGCTCTTGATTCCTGCCGCCAGGTAATTGAATTAAAATGCTGGTTCATTTATTATTACTTCCATAATCACAGCAGCCAATTTGGAGTCTGCCACCACTTATTGCTGTTTTCAACTAATAATTTCTGCATTTTTCATGAAATTCGTACGATTTTCATAAATTTTTGCAAGTACTTATTAGGCACCCCTGCTGTAAATGATCAATAACCAAAGGGGCATGCAAAATATCATTAGTATGCATAAAAGTGTGCTTTTTTTAAATCTTCAAACTAAGACATTTTTAACAGGTGTAGTCACTGTGGAATATGAAATTTTCATAGTCGGGAATGTTCTATGGTATGTGGAAATGTTCAGCTATCTAATAATAGTATATAAGAAGCTCCATCTTAAGATTGGAATTCCATTTTTCCCATTTTGAAATGTGCTAATATTTTCAATATAAAAGCACTTGGTGCAAAGTCTTTACATATGATTGACAAGTATGATGTACAGTTGTGAAATATGATAATAACTTTCATGAATATTCATTTTGAAAATTTTCTTCCTGCAGGAATTCCTGCAGGAATTCCTGCAGGAATTCCTGCAGGAAGCGTTTTTCCTGCAGGAATTCCTGCAGGAAGCGTTTTTCCTGCAGGAATGCTGCAGGCATTCCTGCAGAAATTCCTGCAGGAGAAAGGTAAATTCCTGCAGGAAGAATGTTTCCTGCAGGAATTTCTGCAGGAATGGCCTTGACAATGACAGGAAGCATTCTTTATGCATTTAATTTTGTTTTGAAACTGTTAAACAATGCATTAGATTTCATTAGATGTTTCAGACTTGACTTTAACTATGTATATAAAACAGATATATAATGGAGGCATTTTTTATTGTTTTGTTTTCCTAGTTTTATTGACTGTTGCTGGAGATGCCTGGCATTAGAAATAACTGACCTATGAATGAACTTCACTTCAAGAAAATGCATTTCCTTCAGTGGCTACTCATATTTTTCAGAAGTACAGAAGCTTGGGCATGGTTACTTCTTTCATTTTTTTCTTTAATTCTTTAACATCACCACTTAGGGTTTATTAGTATCTAAGCCAATTTGATTGTACATGTAGGTGCAAGTCAGGAACATAAACACAAAATTCATAAATTTCATGACAGGCCTAAGCTTCCCTTAAAAGTATAAATTCAATTATTGTAAATTGCACATGTACTGTAAGGGTAGGGTGCCCTAATAGGATAATCATTGGAGTCCATAAGAAAAGTACTGTACAATGAAAGTACAGTACTTTTAGTTACATGTTGTGTAAAAACCTTTATCCTATTATCAGTGCCAACCTGATGAAATTATTTTCGGAACTTCCAGTAACTATTTACTGAATTCTAAACTGTAGTAAATCAAATGATACATTCAGTTGGTGGAAAAGTAGATGACATGAACCGCCTTGTTTGCCATGCTGATAGCTGGTGTTTGGGTTATAGAAACCAACCACTGGCGGCTTTATCTCATGATGCACCCCTCAGGGTAAAACATTGATCCTTTATTAGCATATAGCCAGGTGGCATTCACCAGTCATATTTTATGTTAGTTATGACACTGTAACACAATATTAGAAGTGTCCCGAGCCGGGTGCGTGGACACCTAGAAATTCATTAAACACTGGTGCTAAATGAATCTTATTTATTAGGTTTTTGATACCTACTGGACAGCTGTGTTTAATGAAGTTCTAAGTGCCCAATAGAAAATAATAATCAACCGTCACCAGATCAGATCAGATCACAGAACATTGATCAATCAGAACAACACCCTGTCCTCATCTGGAACTCTTTACATGCTCTAAAATCCTTGAGATTGGGACAAAGGCCTTTTTATCACAAGAGTGTGATATTATCACCTCCCCTCCCCTTTCTCACCTATCTTTAGAGAAGTCATTATATAATCTCCTTTGCACCTACATGAAGGTGTTTAAAGCCAGCAACAACAATGCGTGTATTGATTTATAATGACAGGTAATTAGAGACTGAAGTGAATGGTAGCTGCCTTATTCAGTGCCTCCACTGGTGTATAGAACAGGTCAGTATTTAACACTGCATAGAAGACTAAAGTTTACCCAAAGAGGTTTAAAGACCAACCCCGTACTATAAAACCACCCAATAAATTCGGCTAACGTAAACTACTAGAGCTCAGTCTTCTGTTCACTGTGGTGGAGTTCACATCGGGGAAGGCTGGCTGAGACGGCTGACCAACACAAGTTTATTTTCAATTCAATTTTGATATTAGGATACTACATTAGGTATTAAAGTATGATTATACATAAAGCTTTACCTAACCCAGAATATAAAGTAATGAAAATGCTGGCTTGTCTTACTCTGGTACTGTGAGACATAACTGACAGTTACATGTACAGTCTACATAGCCCCCGTTGGTACACTTGCAAACAGACACCACATTATTAGCCATATTTCTAGACACATAAATATCAGAGCTAATTCAGTTATAAGGAAGATTTTCAAGTTGCAATCATGTGTAGATACAAAAAGACATCTTGATACAAAGTTGGCAGAGCAGACTTGAAAGTTTCAATTTGAACACAAGGTTGGTTTCCCAAAATTTGAAAGTTGCTGTTATTAGGACCTCGATTATTTAACTTTGTTACAACTATCTTGATAATTCTGCAGGGTTTGATAGTGTTTCCTTGAAAACCAGTAGAGAAGAATATTTGAATTTTTGACCAGTATTTTATGCTAATCTGTCCCTGCCTTTGTTTCCAGTGTGTAGACAGTCTGAGATTTTTATTAGTTTATGTATTTATAGGGGTCAATTCACCACTCTAGCTGCTGGGATGGTCACAGTAGGGAGTACTTCCTTAGTGCTGTGCCCAGGGCACTCCTGTTTGGTCTTTAACTACCTTGTAGATCACCAAGGAGTTTAGAATTCTCTGATCTCATTGACCTAACCTAGGTTTTACAGCAACCTTGGAATAGATATAATTTTTTACTATTTGCCTTTCAATTGGTAATCTTTTACTCTTGTCTTGGCTACCTTAGGTCTCTTGTTTAAGCAAGGGGCTTTTATCTTGGTTTCAGACAAAAAGTTCCTGATGATGGGTTTGAAGGCTGATACTGATAGCCAGAATAAAGCTACCATTCCAGAATGGCTATCAGTATCACATCAAAATATATACCACAGGCCTTCTACTCTTCAAAATCAACCAGGAAAGTTTGCCAACACGGAGGGTATTGATATGTAAAATTTGGGGTCCTGGAGTATCTTGCAAATACAAGCAATTTTTGTACTATAGAGCCAGGCGTTGAAAAGCAGAAAGGCCCACAAAATAACAACAAACTTTTTGATAACCAAACTTATTGATAACCTGGGCTTTATCTGGTCCAAAGAACCATTATCTTTTTGACTATTAATAAGCTTGAAGCCCGCTATGAAGCTGTTTACCAGTATGATTCATTATAAGCCAGAAGGCCGACATAACCGCATTCCTCTGGAACAAAGAATTTGCCAATACTGTAACTTGAATAAGATAGAGGATGAGTGTCACTTTATTGTTTACTGTACTTTATACAACAACAAAAGAAACGTCCTCTTTGAAAATATACAAGATATGTTCCCTATTTCCAATACTTGAATACCACGGAAAAAAATTCATATTTCTCATGCAATTAGATCAACCATACATTATTGATTCCATCTGTACTTATATTTATAACTGTTTTAAGAGGTGAGAAGAAGTTGAACTTGTAAATACTGGAATGTATTTAGTATTTGTAGAGGTGACAAGATACCTTTTTTTTAATCAAAATTGTACATTATCACTAGCGCTACAATCTGTACTTAGCTTGTTTGAGCACAAATGTACAATCAAGGTCATTGATTCATTATATAGAAACAACAGGAAAAAGTTTGTTCCAGAGATTATTTGTAGTTTCCAAATCCTATTACATGGGCCTGTATATAAGGCTTTTTGGTAATTATGCACATTGTTATGCAGGTTCAAAGGAGGTCAGTCATTGTTAAGGCATGCTTCCCAATTAGCAAGTTGAATTAGCAAGTCCCACAGGGACTGTCCCAAAGCACTGGATGGAAAGATTCAGAACACCTCCCTGAGATCAAGGAGGTTGCTTCTTGCTGAGATATTTCTATACTGAACTGCTTTTGAGCCAGATTAGAACTAGAAGAACTTCAAAATTGCAGAAACCTGAAAATTCACTTCTGGGATAGATTACAGGATTCGAATGGTTAAACCAGATCGGCAAATTAAGGAGTAATAAAAGCTCCTTGATCTCACCAACTTGATCTGGCCCTCTTTCAACCTCCTTGATCTGGCTCAACACTTTTGTTTTGAACTGCCAACTAATGGAAATCTTAGAATTCAGAAAAATGGTAAATTAGGTAGTGCTCTGCATTGCACTTTAGCCAACCTCTCACTTTACATAATATAATATAATATTATATACCATTGAAGCTTGGATCCAGGTTACGTCCAGGTATGTGACGTCATACTTTGTGGCGTCACCCAGGAAAATAAAAGTTTTTAGATAATAATCTTATATTTAGGCCATGTTTCTGAATCAAAAATTTTTTTGAAACAGGATGTGTTTGAAGGCACTTGAAAGGCCATGAAAGAATGTAGCTTCTTACGGTTGCATAAGATAGTATTGTCAGCCTGCAAGATCCGCTTGGAGATTCTGATCATGATAGACAAAGAAGCACAGTGCAAATGACACAGTAGGGTTCGGAGGACACCAACTGACTAGTCTAATTAGTCTGTTCTGTCAACTTTTAGCTTGAGTGGTAAATGTGTTGGGTTCATGAGCTGGCGGGCCCAGGTTAAAATCCTGGGAGCCAGTGTAACAGTGGTGTTCAAGGACTGCTAAACCGAAGACGCCTAACGGCTTAAGCCTTTCGGCCGAACGGTTTGCACGTTCGATTTGTGATCCGGCTGCCCGGGTTCGGCGCGGGTTCGAATCCCGGGAGTCGGGGTGTTGTTTCTTTCTGTTCTTACTCGCCCCTCTGGTTGTTTCACTGGTTCCCATGCCGACCCTGTGAGTAACAGGCTAGCGGATGTGCCACACAGGGATGTCGAACTCGGAGATTCGAGGACGAATCTTGAAAAGAAAAGGGGGAGTAGTGTAACAGTGGTGTTCAAGGACTGCTAAACCGAAGACGCCTAACGGCTTAAGCCTTTATGGCCGAACGGTTTGCACGTTCGATTTGTGATCCGGCTGCCCGGGTTTGGCGCGGGTTCGAATCCCGGGAGTCGGGGTGTTGTTTCTTTCCGTTCTTACTCGCCCCTCTGGTTGTTTCACCAGGCACAAATTTTTCTCTTGTGTTTCAGAAGTGTAAGGTTGTGAAGGACGTTGCACTTCTGTGAGGGCCTGCATGCCTTTTTCCGTTAAGTGTTACGAGCCATTTTAATTTACCGTTAATCGTTACCGACCCACTCTAATTCACCGTTAAGCGTTATCGGTATATTCTTCGTGAAGCGTATTGGTCGTTTTAATTCCACGTTAATCGTTACTTGTTATCCCGAATTCACCGTTAAGCATTACCAAGAAATTCTTCGTAACAAGTTATACCCACGAAGTCAAATGCCAGATAGAGCCCCTGAAAATGCAGGAAATGGTGTTTCAAAGGGTCCAGATTTCAAAATTTCTCCGAGCCTCCCGGCCGCTTCGGGTAAAAACATGTTGCGGAAGCGTCGCCCCTCCCCCTCCCAAAAAACCTTTTCACTCAAACAGATTTCAGTGTCCAACTTAGCATAGTTTCCGGCAAAATTTTCTCATCGAATGCAGAAAATGAGGTTTCTCCAGACCTCCCTTGCAACGGCTTGTGGCTTTGGTGCTCACGACGACCTGGCGAAAACATGTTTCAGGGGCGTTGGCCCAAAAAATTTTCTCTTTAATAAAATGTCATTTGGTTTACCTTCGTTGGCCAGCAAAATTTGTCCTTCAAAATGCAGTAAATGGCGTTTCAGACGGTCCAGACTTTTAAATTTCCCCGGACTTGTCTGGCAATTTCTCGTGCCGTCCGAGCTCGAAATGATAAAAATATGTCGGAGGCCGGAGGTCAATTGCTACAACCATGTGTAATTTTGATGAAAATTTCATTATTCTGTCAGCAAAATTTGCTGGAAAATGCAGGAAATAGCATTTCAGAGGGCCATGATTTTAAAAAATTTCCCAGGGAGCATACCCCCTACCCCCATACGATGCGTTGCGCCTTTGGCGCTCCATGTGCTGAAAATTTTGTCAGCAATAGTGCCCCCCAGCCTACAAGAAACTTGATGTTGCCGCCTCTGGTGGGAGCACTGACCCAGGGAAGCAAACGTCATAGACACAGCAGACATTGTCCCTGTCATTCCTCCGGGCTCTGGGCACCTTTTCCTTCTCACAATGCCATTAGTCTGATATTTTCAACCATCGAGGTAACCTAGTTTAGCGCCGTACAAAGAGGAACGAACATCAATGTTTACTGTCATGCTTTGTAACCCCTCCTGAATTTACCGTTAAGCGTTACCGGACCTTCTGAATTTACCGTTAAGCATTACCGGGCCTCCTGAATTCACCGTTAAGCGTTACCAAGAACCCCCCATGCAGACCCTCTTCTGTGTCAGTGGGAAAGGTCACATTACCATGCATCCCTTTTTCTGAACTGAACTGGTTTTAGCCTTGGTACCAGTTTGCATCATAAGGCAAAATACAAACTGTTTAAAACTGTCTTGTTTTTTTTTGCATCACAGGGCTTGAAAGTCATATTTGCATGCACCTTAGGCTGAGTAGCCTGTGTTTACACAATCTAGCGCTGGCTGGGGTTAATGACCCCTCCTAGGGCAGCAGCAATACTATAGGGCCGGCCGCTAGGAGCGCGATTTTAGTCAGGCTAGTAGCCTCCTTCACCGGCCTCTCTGGGAAGCTTGGCGTTTTTTTTTTCGCGATTTTTAATCGGGAATATTGCGGGAAAGGAATATATGCCGGGAAAGGAATATACACCGGAAAGCTTGTACGGGCTAGACGAGTTCGGCTCCTTCACCGGCCTCTCTGGGAAGCTTGCCGATTTTTTTTGGGGGGGGGGGGGCCGAAAAAAAAGCCCAACTCGTCTAGCCCGTACAAGCTTACCGGTGTATATTCCTTTCCTGGCATATTTTGTGTCCTTTGTTATTAACCAAGGAGCTTTATCTGTCACTCAAGAAAGGGTTCGATATCTGGTGTGGCAACCAGTGAAACAACCAGAGGGGCGAGTAGAACAGAAAAAACAACATCCCAACTCCCAGGATTCAAACCAGCAGCCGGATCACAAATCCAGTACGCTACCGCTGTCGCCACAAAAGCTCAGAGCTCCTTAGCAAGGACGGTAGGAACTACTTGAACCCACTGTTACACTAGTTGGGCAAAAGCAAACTTTTTTGGGGTCTTCATCCTGCACCAGGTTTTTTGGGAAGCAGTCATAGTCACTGTGCAACAGTGGTATCAAACGACCAAATGACCAACTTTGAAAGTAGCCCCCCCAACTAGAAGCAGTCCAGCTTTTATTTTCGAGCACTCGGGTCTGATTTTACCATGGTCATTACTGACAGAAGGGGGTCTGATAGCGAGCAGTTGTTTAATGTAACGCAGCTTGAAGGGCAAATTGAGCAAGGCACAGCTGGATTGGAAATTAGGCACAGAGGTGCTGACTTCATTCCATGATGCCTATATTAAACCTCCTTGGTTTGAGCAGTCTATTTATTACCTTATTATAAGTGGAGTCCACAATTACCATCAAATTTTCACAAAACTTCAAGAAAAATTATTCATAATTTACCTTTAAATTGACAAAGACAACCTTGATTTACCCTTTAGGTTTAACCATTTCATACTTAAATAGATTAGTGTAAAAGTGAACTTAGGTTTCTGAAATTCTGTAATTCTTCAGTCTGTAATTTCTTGTAATAGTGTACCCCCAAGTTCCAGGATTCTTTCTGAAGGCCTTAGGTCCTCAGCACTACAGGTAGCCAGGATGTTTGGACCTGGGGAATAATTAGTCCTTTGATAATTGATAATTGGACACCAGCATCCTTTGCATATCTATAGAACAATAGCTGACCTTACTTTGAACCCGCATTACAATAGCGCATACTTACTTGAATTTTCAACAAGAGGAAGCAAGCCCCTGGCTTTCTTAGGCCCAATTTTAAACTTTATGAAATATTCTCTGGAACAAAAATTCAAGTGTTAAACTTATGATGGTCAAAATATGACCAACCAGATCAAACAAATCTCAAGTTGCTGACCAAGGAGCTTTCATTCTTTGCCACGTTCAACTTGGTACTGCATTTACAAGATATCATTGCATGCATGGAAGGAGCATTCGAATAGAGCAGTTTTCATTTGATGAAAACACCCATGTGTGAACAGCCGTAATGGCTCTGTCGGCACAACTGTTGAACATGTCATGGGCAACTTGGACCCCATTCAAATGAAAAAATACAAGTGAGTTAAATGAGGAATCCGATTAAAGCTTTCTGTTGGATTAAAAAAATGCGTTCACATTTAATCGGATTAAACTCAAACTTGCGACCACGACCACCCCGCGGGCACACGTCGTGCTTCCAAAATGTTGCCAGACTACCTCATAATTTTGAAGGATTTAGTGACATTGATATTATATATGATAACTGTTGAGAAATTGGCTGGCTTTTGATGCGTCGACAGTCAACAAGAACATGGCGCTTGTGAGGTCATACAGGTTGAACTGGGGGTAGAAATGTTGCGCGGGGTGTGATTATACTCTACATTTAACTGTAGTACAAAATGTAAATGTATATGTTGAAAAAGTTGCATGAATAGGAGAAACTACTACTAAAACGTTTGTTGCATACTTTTTTGCCGGTGTGTAGCACTCCTATCTTAGTGTCATTGATTTAGATATGAATTATAAGGCCATTCCTGCACAAATTCCTGCAGGAAACATTCTTCCTGCAGGAATTTACCTTTCTCCTGCAGGAATTTCTGCAGGAATGCCTGCAGCATTCCTGCAGGAAAAACGCTTCCTGCAGGAATTCCTGCAGGAAAAACGCTTCCTGCAGGAATTCCTGCAGGAAGAAAATTTTCAAAATGAATATTCATGAAAGTTATTATCATATTTCACAACTGTGCATCATACTTGTCAATCATATGTAAAGACTTTGCACCAAGTGCTTTTATATTGAAAATATTAGCACATTTCAAAATGGGAAAAACGGAATTCCAATCTTAAGATGGAGCTTCTTATATATAATACACATTCACACTGTTGTATTTCAACAGCTGCGGACATGACTGCAACTATAGCCACAGCTACTTGTGAAGGACTGGATGAGTACAACTCCATCATAACCAGTCCTGGCTACCAAACAGACGCATCCTACCCTGACAATGTCAAGTGTAACTACACCATCAAAGCACATCCAGGTCATTCAAAATTACTTTGTTAAATATAAAATCTACTGACTCAATGTCCTTTATCAAATAGACCTTTCCATAACAAACAAATTTAAAATTCTACATAATATATATATATGATCACAAACCATTTTGAATAATGTATGGGCCTTGATTTTTTTCAGGTACATTGTAGTACCTTTCGGCCAATGCCTTGCGACATAAAGATAATTTATGCAAATTAGTATGATGGTCATTGAAATCTATCAATAACTGTACAGTATATTATGTCCTTCCTTCCATAGGCTATTTGATTGAGATCATCTTTGAGGACTTTGATCTTGAAAGTGGTTATGACTTTCTCAACATAAGTGACTTTCCAAGTGGAACCAACCTCAAAAGGTAAATGGTAATTATTTGGAGTTATGATTAGTAAAAAATGTTTTTGGACCAGTTGTTCAAACTGATAATGACTTTCTGAACTTATGTCACTTTCCTAGACGAGTCAAACCAACCAGAAAAGGTAAAATATATTCATTTTGGGTTGCATTTTAAGATGCATGCTTATTTCAATGAAGAGTGATTAATGCAATTGTCAGTCCAACATGTACATGTAGCAATGTGACTTGTCTGAGTGCATTGATTGACATTGTAATACTATGGCATTTTGCAATGAAATTGGGGTTTAATGGAGAAATTGGTCACTTTTTTCCAGATTTATTTATTAAAGTCAAGATGTTTCAATCATTTATGGCAATTTATTGTTAATTGTTTATTTAATCATGCTACTATTTATATACACTCGGCACAAAAAGTTTGGAATATCAACTTTGGTATATCATATTTCCGTTATTTATGCATCAATTTCAATGTATTATATATCAATAGAAAGCTTGTGTGATTTTCTTTCCTATGGTATCAAACTTATTATTATTGTAAACACATGAAACGAGCACAAGGCCTGCTTATGTGGGTGGGTCACGAAAAAAAGTGCCCAAATTCCCTTACTTCTGTTCAACACTGCATCGTCCTGTTGATATTGGCGCGTGTGTCACTGGTTCAATCAATCCTCTTTTCACCTCACATTTTGTATACAGAACATACAAGGTTTTAGTACACTTGAGTAGACTTCATCTGCCCTTTCGATAGTTGGATGGCAGAATCAAAGCGTGGATGCGGCAAGGAGAACCGCACGCTGACAAGGCAACTTTCGGCATTTGGTGCTGGAGGCAGCGTCATGGCGTTGGGCGGTATAACCACCTTAGGGGAAACAAGACTCATCATCATTCTAGGCAAATTAATGTGGTGACATATAGGGACACCATCCTTCATCCAATAGCAACATTCTACCTCTTCAATATTGGACCAAATGCCGTTCTGCAAGAGTACAACACCAGTCCACACAGAGCAAGGACCATTGGACGCTGTAGTACAGTCTTAGGGTGGAATAGCCTTCCTACGGCTTATGGCTAGCACTCGATTGATCACCTCTTGACATGATTCAGATTTTTTGCTTGAATAAAGAGTAATAGTAGCTTTGATTGACATGTCCTGTTTATTCAACTTGCCTTCATTCACAAGTCAATACTGACGGAAGAAAATGAGCAGAATGGAGTGATTGATTTTAGTAGTGTAAATTTGGCACTTCATCTTTAGGACCCCCTGTACGTAAGCGGGCCTAGTCCTCGTTCCTTGAATTTACACTCATAAAATACTCTACTCAGATATGCTAAAAAGAAACTTGGATGTTCTGTATACCAAACGTTAGGTGATAAAAGGATTGATTGAATCATTGTCACCCGCGGCCATAAGAAAGGTTGAACCGGACGATACAGTTTTGAACAGAAACGGGGGAATTTGGGCACTTTTTTTTCGTGACCCACTCACGTTAGCAGGCCTAGTGTATGTTCCATGAGTTAACAATGACAATGAGTTTGATACCATTGGTAAGGAAATCACACAAGCTTTCTATTGATATATAATACACTGAAATTGATGCATAAATAATGGAAATATGATATACCAAAGTTGATATTCCAAACTTTTTGTGCTGAGTGTATAAATGATGATCTGTTTTCAACATGAATATCCGGTTCTTCATCTTTACCTTCATTTAGACAGTGATATAATCTTATTGTCTCAGTTACACAGGTTCTTACTATGCTGGTGAAGTGTACACAAGCAAGACAAATGAGGTGCAGCTAAACTTCACATCTGACCACTCTAATAGTGAATCTGGATTCAAACTCATCTACAGAAGCTATGGTAATCCAACTGTTCATTATCCAACATTCAATTTGACATTGATTCATTTAGGGCTTTTATCTTGGCTTGGAAAACTATGCAGGCAAATTTATGCCAGAAATAAATATCATATTGCCATTAGTTTGAAACAATCATATTGAAATCATATTGTCACAATCCCAATTAAATATATCATTCATTAACAATATTGTCAATGCCCATAACATACATGTCCCAGTGCTGCTATACACACTATAAATGTAGCAGAAGTGCAATTGCATTTATTGATTTCTTTTCATTGCTTTAAGATTTGCAATACACCAGAAAATACATATTAACAGATTAAAAAAACTGCAGTTTTATACATCATATAATGTACACGTGCAAGTCATGTACTGTACATGTACATGTCTTGCATCATTCTAGATACAAGATACATGTACATGACTTTTATACATTGTAAATCACTCAAAAGAGTACTTCAAAAATTTTTGCTTGTTATAGCTTTTGGCCACTTGAACAAGGTCACTATGATAATTATTGTTTTACCAACTTAAGGAGATGCTTTTGTTGGCATAAGAGCTCAGTATTTTCATGTTCAACCTTCAGCAGCAAATTCTGACCAAGAGATAGGGCCTGGCACCACTCCCTCTAACCTTTGCGACAGTCTACATAATATGTATGGAAACTTCCTGTCCCCGTCTGCCTTGAGCATGATGCGAAGCCTCTACAATTGTCCAGAACAGCCATCAGGAACAACTGGGGCTCCATCTCAAGTGTCAACTACACCAGGTAATGCTGACAATGTCTACACTATATACAGTCTGCATATATGTAGATGGCATGGTTCAGGCTTTAAAGCTCATTGCAATTATTACACTATGTTGTAGTGTGGTCTGTGATTGTAGCCTGAAAAGTACAAAATGACTAAAAATATACTCATTATATACCCTTACATTTAAACTCACTCACTCACTCACTCACTCACTGACACTCACTCACTCACTGACACTCACTCACTCACTGACACTCACTGACACTCACTGACACTCACTCACTCACTGACACTCACTGACACTCACTCACTCACTCACTCACTGACACTCACTGACACTCACTCACTCACTCACTCACTCACTCACTCACTCACTCACTCACTCACTCACTCACTCACTCACTCACTCACTCACTCACTCACTCACTCAGTCTGCTTCTGGGCCTGATGGTCATTGAGGTGTTGTCATTAACCTTTACTGTAAGATTAATATACAAATGCTCAAAGCTTCAGCCAAAGACCTCTGAGTCATGCGAGACATGTTTACATAAATTTTGCTTGCTTGTGATTCCTCTCTCAAAAATGTTTTGGGTCATGTAAAACCTAATAGTAATTAGAGCTTGTCTAATTTATATTTCCTGTTTATCTGCTCCCATTGACACAGTGCCATCAGGATGTCCTGAGGGTTTTTTCTCCCATGGACAGAAGTGCTACTGGGTGTCTGACATGATAGAAAACTATCGTGCAGCTGAGGGACTGTGTGAAGGTCTCGGTGGCAGACTTGCCGTCATCAAGGATGCTGACACACAACAATTCCTTGCTGACTTCATCAGGTATGGACTTGGCATGTATCTTGGAGATCAATCATTCAAGACTTAGTGTAGAATGTAACTGTTACAGTAGTTCACCTTTATTCGCGGGTAACCTTTATACGTTGTTAAAAGAGGTAGGGTATTTAGGGCAAGGAGGCCGATGAAATGTGATTTCAAACTGTTGTATTTTGAAAATATTACAATTTAAAACAATGTTGACTTGATATCACTAAATGTGCTGTTCTGAAAAACAACGGATAAAGGTAAAGTAGCGTTACAATGTACAATCCACAAGACATTACCAGAACCTACATGATTGTGTAATACTATATTATGTACATGACAATCTACAAGACAGTTACAGGTATCATGACTATTCATGATTATGCATGTCAGATATGCATAATGTTATACAGATTATGCATAACTATTCATAAGGTTCCAAGAGTTATGCATAAAAATGATGCAGTTATGCACATTTATACTAAGATTAATTCACTGGGGGTCATTAATGGATGCTATATATGACATAATATTTACCTTTGCCAGAATGGCTAAGGTTATGTTTTGGGCTTGTGAGTCTGTGTGTCTGTCTGTCTGTCTGTGTGTTAACAGCATAACTCAAGAAGTCTTGGATGGATCCCGATAATATTTGGTAGGTGGGTAGGGGTCGGGAAAACGAAGGTCAAGTTCGATAATGGGCCCCCTAGCGGCTTGCTAAGGTACTGCAGGAGAACCTCAATTTTTGATATCTCCTGTTCTGGACATGCTGTGATCATGATTTTTGAGTGATAGATAGCCCTCGAGGCAGAGAGTAAGTGCTGTGAGTTTGGGCCCCCTAGCGGCTTTTTTTGGAACTGCAGGCACCGGTTTCCTTTCAAACTTTGGACGAGAATAACTCTACAACGTGTTGACGGATCGTCATGATTTTTGGTATGTAGATAGAATGAGTGATGACGTACATAATGGTATCCTTATTATGCAAATCAACAGCTAATTTGCATAATTAATGAGGAAAATTTATAAATCCACTACATTCCATGATAGGACTTTCAAACTTGTCACATATGTAGCTGGGAAGGAGAGAAATGTCGATAGATATCAATTATGCAAATGATGGCCTCATTTGCATAATTAATGAGAAAATATGAACATGTTGACGGATCATCATGTTTTTTGGTATGTAGGTAGCGTAAGTAAAGACCTGCATAATAAGATACAAATTATGCAAATCAACAGCTAATTTGCATAATTAATGAGGATATTTTATAAATTCACTACATTCCATGACAGGACTTTAAAACTTGTCACATATGTAGCTGAGAAAGAGAGAAATGTCACTACATTTTTATCATGCACATGATGATCTCATTTGCATAATTAATGAGAAAATATGAACGTGTTGACGGATCGTCATGATTTTTGGCATGTAGATAGCCTAAGTGAAGACTTATATAATGTGATACTTATTATGCAAATTAACAGCTAATTTGCATAATTGATGAGGAAAAGTTCATAAATCCACTGTATTCCATTATAGTACTTTCATCAAAGTTTTCACATATGTAACTGAGAAAGAGGGAAGAGAGTATTAAGAGGTGTATTTAAAGACTTTGAAAGAGAATAAGTCAAGAATGGATTAAAGGATCATCATGATTTTGGTATGCAATTCGATATCAATTAATTGTAACTTGGGATCTAATTTGCATGATCAATGCTGAAATTTTATAAACCAACTCCAAGCATATCATTATAAAGAAAATGAAAGGAGTAACGCATTTGTCTACAGACATCATTCTACATAACAAACCTGGTTTATTTGGCAAAGGTATGTGTTCGTGGAACTCTAGTTATCAAATGCATTTTTTTAAAGCAGTA
Organism: Branchiostoma floridae; assembly: GCF_000003815.2. Classification (NCBI taxonomy): domain Eukaryota; kingdom Metazoa; phylum Chordata; class Leptocardii; order Amphioxiformes; family Branchiostomatidae; genus Branchiostoma; species Branchiostoma floridae. The sequence continues at coordinate 11,028,353 of NC_049980.1, read as the reverse complement.
CAGTTTTACTTTTAGCCTGCGATGTTATAATTAATGGGTATAAGATTAAATGCTGAGATAGCCTGAGTATCATCCTCCATAACGGTAGTAACCGCTGGCTCACGACTTTCGCTAGCAAGCGAAAGTCGTAAGCCAGCGGTTACTACGGAGGATGATACTCAGGCTAATGCTGAGATGGGGATCACTACAAAACTATTTCAGGACTAATTCAGAATCCTGTAAGCTCTGTTTCCCTTTTGCACTGAATTTAGAATCAACGTTCACGTTGTCATGTTGGTGCATTTGCCATCTTAGGTTGTACACAGTCAACTGTTATTATCCAAAGTCCATATAACATCATGCATTTTTAACCATGGCAATGTCTTGAAACCTTAGAAACACTGCTTCACAACATTCAACTTCAGCCTACTGGATAGGTCTTCAGAATGTTATGGAGGGAAACTTCATCTGGAGTGACGGAAGCCAACTGATGGGTATATATCATTAAACAATTTGTTCTAAGGTGCAGAGTGCACATGTACATGTAGATAGAGCAGAAGCTGTTTCCAATATTACACATACGACTGTACTTTGTTAAGTTTGCACAGAAAATTGATTGTAAGTTTTGATATTGCCATATCAGACATTTTGCTTTTTATCAATACAATAATGATTGCTCTTTTGACAATCTACATCAAAAAGCAACAGATTACAGCTCTTGGGCAGAAGGAGAGTCTGATAGCCATTTAGAGGAGGAGCCCTGCGTGCATGTGTGGGAACGTGACGACTTCACATGGTGGACTGACTTAGAGTGCACAATGGCGCTGAATTTCGTCTGTGAGCTAGGTAAGCTTACACTGTAGAGAAGTGATAAGTCTGACACAATAATTTGTGTTTGTTAATTTTTGTTGCTGGTTATGTCATAACTAATTACATTTTCATGATTTTCCTGTCATGAAGGTAAAGACTTTTGGGATGGATTCATGAGGTTTATTTGTTTTTCAACCCCAACAAGCAAGTTTCCGTCCCAGGACAGAATGAATCCTAGAGACAGTCCTGGCCTGTACAGAAGTAGATAGCAAAATGTACAATGTACAGCGCTGGCAATCAGGGACAAAAGTCTGGCACTAACCAGTCTATATGGAGACCACCTGTCTAAAGTGACCACTTTGGTCCAGTCCCTTTTGTGGTCATCTTAGTGCTATGTTTTGTCTCTCAGCATGTGATGATGGGGTATTTCTAAAAGAGCCTTAACAGCCCAATGTCTCATTTCCAGAAAAATCTGACCCTGAGGAGACATCTTCTGCCAACCCTACCCCAACTGTGACAAGCACATGTGAAGACATGGTACACGCATATATTACACAGAACCAGATTATTGCGTCACCATCTGTGATCAGTGGCATGTTGGAGTATTGTCAACAATTGCAGTCGGCATCAACACACTGGCCAAGTCCAACTGGCAATGGTAAGAACCTCTGGCCTATAATTCCCAGGATGTATGCCATACTATTAGGTACTCTGCACATAATATATTGACCTTGATTTGATGGCTTGACTACACCATTTTAATGTTACAAATCAGCTAAAAATGCCAGATTGGCACCATCCCATATTGAAGTACTGATCTGGTGTTTATAGAATACAATTTAGCTGGACACCTGTCCAATACACTCAACACTGGACAGTGCAGGACGATAGAAACAAATTGACATTGTTGGATACACTGACAGCAACGACTGTACCTTGTCCTTACTTTCATATCTATATGTACAATTGTAATTTTTGTACTGTAATTTGCAAACTGAATATCTAAGAGTCTACTGTTCTTGTACTTGCAAGCACTTTTAACACAATAAAGCTACAAGATCTTCTTCTCGATACTGTTAATAATAAGACTAATGGGTGTCTTTTAGCTTCAGTAAGGACAAGTTGATAGTTCTGTATCCTGAAGTGTTGTTTAAGGGTGTGATGTGCACCATTAAGTCAAGTGCACATTGTCTTTTTACTAACTGTGAATATGTTGAACCTCCTATGACAGGATCTGTCCGAGATGAGACATCTGCAACCAGCCCTACTACAACAGTCACAAACATCTGTGAGGATCTGGTAGTGCTAGCAAGTCAGAATATCCTTCCCCGAGATGTGGTCATTGACATGTTGGAGTACTGTCCTCAACTGCAGTCAGTAGCTGTACCAACAACCCCTGCACCAACTACACCGGACAAAGGTGATTATGATTTCCAGCTTTTGATGAACCTGCATGTAAATGTGCATACTTGAAACATTCTGGCAAAATTAAGTGACCTAATGAATAACAATCTATTCAATAAGACCTATTTATGAAACACCTTTAAGAATAACTCCCCTTGGAGTCTTAAGAAACAAGTCACCAATTAATAATAACTTTGGTGTAAGAATGAAAGAAAATTCCAAGGTATACTGCAATATGTTATTCACACTTCACACAACAAGTAAAAATACAAATTAAAGATGCAATGTGCAGGTATGAAACTGTTGTAGATGATTGAGCAAAAGAGTGACTATAATGATTGTTCGCTTTCTGCCCAGCCGCCCCCCCCCCCACACACACACCTTCCATGCTGAAAATGTGGGATTTCACCTTTGTATGCATGGCATGCTGACTTTTGCCAGCAAAATGTACAGTGAGGAACATTATTACGTACTACATTGATTTAGATTTGTATACACAACCACAGCTACTGTACCGCCAGCATGTCCAGAGGGCTACCTCTTCCACCAACAGAAATGCTACTGGATCTCAAAGGATGTGAAGATAAACTACAGTGGGGCTGAGGAACTGTGTGGCAGCCTCGGGGGGAAACTTGCCGTCGTCAAGGATGCTGCCACACAGGAATTCCTTGCTGACTACATCAGGTACAAATCAATGTAGATGATGAAAACTTGCTCAGCTCATTTGAAATGCTTGTATCAATCACTGGCACATAGACTGCAAGTAGCTACATGGTGTGAGAAACATGAAGAAAAAATTGTGTATAGTATTACAGCTGTACATAGACTCAACGATGACAGTTTAGAAATATTCTGAACATTCTGAGCATTCTTAACAATATACTATACTGAGTCGGCTTACTATACTGAGTCGGCTTACTATACTGAGTCGGCTTACTTTTACCAATGGCATGAGCAGGCTACTTGCAGATTTGACCTACATTTTTTGTAGAATACATATTACGTTTAATCCGTTAATTAGGCTAGGAAGAACGTCAAGAACGAGGAGGAACGGTCTCTGTGGTCCTTTCAAAATTGGTGTAGAAATCATATCATACTAGGTAAACCTTATCTCAGTTTCATGAACTCAATATGTTAACTGGGTTTACACACTCAACTGCACAATTTTCATTCATAGACCTGCACAACCGGTAACCCTTTTTGTAGATGTTGATATCAATCCCATGTTATTGACAGTATTTTGAAACCCTGTCATGTTACAGAGAGAATGGGGAATGCTGCAAACTGCATCAGATGGGCTACTGGATAGGACTCAAGGACATAAATGATAATGGTAACTTTATCTGGAGTGATGGGACCACACTGACAGGTATGTCAATCTTTCAGTGTGAGGATGTGTACCACTGTCCACTCTATAACTAACTGAACCCTGAGGGCTTTTGAGGCCCTCCACTTCTAAGTCCTATAATTCTTGAACGACGTGTTGTATGGCCACCAAATTTTTAGTAGATGATATAGACATAATATCTGACAAGTATAAGATGTTTGACATTACATTGACGTAACACGACGTAATTATGACGTCATCAATTTGATTGTATTGGCCGGACCCATGAAAATAGGGTATTCTCAGAAAACTTGTTTTGCACCAAAAATGTAACAGCAAGTGCAGATAACAAAATGATAATGCTTGTTACTACTTGTGTTGCCAATAGCAACATCAATGACGTCAAAATGAAGTGACAGACGTGAAATGACATCAATTCATGCACATCTAAGATACCAGTTGGGCTCCGCCATATTGTATCCACTGAATAGGGTTAAAGTGTTAACTAAACCCATAGCACTAAAAAATGAATACACAAAATGTATGTATTAGAGACTATAATGTTTAAATAATAGACTATAATGCAATGAGCTATATTACAAGGTTTTGTACGTTTTAGTATTGTATGAACATATTTCCATGGAGAACAGAGAGTCTATAAAAATCAGTCGTTCATGACATCTAAAAAAAATCTCATAAAATGACATCTGATGTTGATATTCTAGACTGTTTGACTTATATACAAATTCTCTGACTTAGGTTACAACAACTGGCAACCAGGAGAGCCCTCCAACCATCTTTGGTGGGAGAACTGTGTGCATATGTACTCAAGGTTTGACCTCAAATGGAATGACCAGACCTGCATAACCCGCATGGGTTACATCTGCGAGATAGGTAAGCAAAAACTCCCCCCAAAAATCTAACTTCATGTCTTGAGACAGATTTTATCATTTTCTTCATACAATTTGATGAATCTGGATTTTATTTAGAGGATAGACACTCAGAACTGTGAACAGGATTTTGGGATATGTCCTATGCATGTAATCCATTTCTCTGTATTATTCAATGACAAATATTTTCAGTTAAACAACAAACCATGATTACAAAATGTAAATATCAATGTTTGTTAAACATTATTGCCCAATAATTTTGTTTATCAATTTCAATACCAATCCTTCCTCAGCAAGCACTGTCCAAGAGACAACACCAAGTCCTACTACAGTCAAAACTACTCCAGCTGTTGAAAGCAAATGTGAAGATCTGGTGGCGTATGCAAACGGGATTCTCCAGTCACCAACTGTGATCCAAAGCATATCAGAGGACTGTCTACAGCTGCAGTCAGGTCAGTTACTACCACGATCTCTGACATTTTCCAACTTGAAAAAACTTCAAATACTATATGCTAGCTCAAGAGTTGTATTAAGCCATGATAAGAAGAAGCATTCTATCAAGACTAGCCAAATCTATGCATTGGATAACCTGCTTTGATTTTAAAGGTGCATCATAGATAGAACACCGATTAAGAAGAAGTACAAAATAAGAAAACTGGTGTGAACTACCTTGTATTAACACTGGAATATCTGGTCACTTAACACATTCTGTAAATGTAAATGTCTTGGACAATTCTTAACATCCATATCATACCAAGACTTCACAGTTTCATGACACTACAACACTCACACAAGGCAGTCTTATTTGCAGAAGAAGAGAGGACTCTGACATGTCCAGAATCCTACAGCCTCCACAACCAGGTATGCTACAAGGCTTCTACAACTAGCGCCCCCTATCACAGAGCAGAGGAAGCGTGTGCAGAGGACACAGCCTCTCTGGTAGTGATCAGAGACCAGGGAACGCAACATTTTCTGGAAGAAGTAACCAAGTAAGTAGGACTTTTTTTTCCTCTACTCTTTCTCACAATTATAGAAGCTATTAAATTCAACACGACAAGAATGACAGTCCTACTTTACAAAGGTTGTTAGAATTTTTTCCTTTCTTGGTTCTTAGTTTTAAATACTCTAAATATGTTACAGATGACCACATGTACTCAAGGTCTTCCATTTATTGCATCACAATTCTGGTCTTCATTAGCATGCTAAAGTGAAAATGATTGATAAAGATGGAGGAATTGATACGCAAAGATGATGACTTATTGGTAAAATTATCTCTGATTTATAGTCGTGATGAGTACTGGATTGGCCTGTCTGATGTTAGAGAGAGTGAGGAGTTTGTGTGGAGTGATGGCAGTCCAATAACAGGTTTGTTGGTATTTCAACCTTTCATTTTTTGTACAATCTACACTCTAACTTGGTTTGCTATTCATGGTACTTATCTTACATGTAAAATGACTGCCAAGCTTCACAATAATATAAAGTACTATTTCTGCACATTATCCAATTGCTATGGTCATAGGCATACATATCTATAAGGTGGAATGGTACATTTCTAATCAGTGTCCACAAAACAGCCATATGACAAAACATAGCAGAAAACTCTTTGCATAGCTGTTGCATCAATCTCTTTGCAAGAAGCATTTTTACAAGAACGTCATTTTACCGGTTGCATTGACAACAACCAAACTTTGATACCAGCTTTAAGTCAACAGTAACTGTGATACATGTTTACACAAAACATACTCATTGAAATACATTCTCTTCTCTAATTATTGTTATGATAGACTTTTCCTCCTGGATGGCTGGTGAGCCCAGCCACCAAACACCAGGTTGGGATTGGTTAAGTATCTGGAAGGAGGATGAGAACTGTGTCTCCATGAGCCCTTTGTGGAATGACAAAACTTGTGACACGGAGCTTCCCTACATCTGTCAGAAGGGTAAGTCCTTCTTTTGCAGCAACCTTCAATTATTATACCAGTACCTATGGTGAACTATATTTTTCATGCACAAAGTACCCTATATTCAAAACACGTCTAAGGTATTCATGTCCAAAACAGTATATTTCAACTAGAACATAAAAATTGCATTGTATCAGACTTTGCAACAACATTGCTCATAAACAAACTAGTAAGCACATTCAACCTACTTTGAATTGATTTACCAGTCTTGATATAAATGCAATTCTGAATACATACATGTACAACACCTCAATCCCTGGAAAGGCAGCTGTATATTCAAAATAAGATAAAAAATTGAACAGACCACAAACTTTGCAGACCTACGGCATTTTCAGCACCATGGACAGAACAGTTCTTGATTTAAGTCCTGAAAAGACATCATATTGTTTCCACATTCTGCTCTTTTCAAAATCAGTATCTTCTACCTGTAAGCCTTGTCTCAATAGAGGAGGGATACCAGAAAATACATGTAGGACCTGCATAGATGAGGTTTAAATCTATGTTTTGTTTTGATTATTACTAGCATGTTAGGGGTTTTACTGTAAGATTCAAGCTTCTAACTATCCATTCTAATGTGGCAGTAGGTCTCACCATTTTCTCAAGTAACATATATTTGACAGGCTGGAATAGCTGCATGAGATAACACACTGCAAGCTGAAAGTCAAGCATACCCCCCAACATTGTTCAAACTGATGAACGTGGGGGTTTGTCTTCTTTTTTTAGCTCCTGACATACATGTGAGGAAAAAGGTAAGCAAGCCGGATGTGGACACCCTGCTCAGCATCATCCAGCAGCAGGAGGACAGGCTTGTCTCTCAGCAGGATACCATGCTGGAACTGGAGGACACCATCAGCCACACTGAGCAGGAACTGGACTCTGCACAGTATGACCTGGACAGACAGAACCGGCTGGTTCAGCAGCTCATGGCAAATATCTCCACCCAGGTACTTAGTATCTTACCTCTTTAGCACTAAGAACAGAACCTTGGGTTAACAGCGAAGGACAAAACTACAAAATTATAACAAAACTCATGCCGTTACTAAAACTTTACTCCTTTTACTGTCTGCTATTTTTATTGCCTCTCTCAGTATTAAGCTTTATTGGGTGGGGGTACCTCACTCCCATCATAAAAGAAATAGGTAACCTCTAACAAAACCATGAAGTGACTTAATAATGCTACAAAAAGATGCTTTCTCTGATCGTTGATGTAGTCTGAAGTGTCCCAGTACTAAATTAGCACTAATGGATACAGACATCAAGAGTAACACTGTGACAGCAGTTTCACCAGTATTACGACACGTATGTAATATTGCTACACGAACTGTGCAATCTTGGTTGGTCAAAGTGCAAGGAACCAGTAAATCTACATCTAAGTAAAAGTAGTACCTGTAGACTGGTTTAGTTATTCCATGGAGGATACAAAAATTTGACACAAAATACAAAATTTGACAAAAGCTGTCATTCAGGTCATTTCAAAGTCATTCAAGCTATAGATTCCAAACACTACCGATTCTTTTTATGCTGTAAAATGTATCTTCTGTTACCAGAGGGAAAGTTTCTTGGATGTTATTGAAATGGAGAAGGAGGAAATTGCAGCCCAGTGTAGCAGCACCATTGCTAACCTCACCTCCATCCTGGAGCAGCTGTATCTCCCAGACACTTCCACAGCCCAGCCCCAGGACACCACCACTCAACAACCTCAACCAACTGGGTTTCCAAGTCAGTTTTTTTAATGTTCTTTTGTCATCCTCAATTGAGGTGAAGCAGGATGCTTTTTAAGTACACGGCTTCATCTTGTATTGCAATACAGCTTGCAAATCACCCCTACTTTTCTCAATAAGGGTGTTCAATTCTCTATCCTGCGGCTAATGCTTGAAGCTTCCCTTTACATGGGGCTGTTGGCATTACGTCACCATCCAAAATCACGAATGCAATTTTACATTATGTCCTAGGTGGGGTCAATCCTGGAATTGCCTCCCCCCCACAGATCGTATTTACATGAACTGTTAACTTTTCTGATGTGGAAAGTCAATTAATTAGTAGAAAACATTGTAATGCTTCTTTAGTTGAAATATGGAAGATTTTGTTTTGGAGTAACATTCTAGGCTGAAAATTCTTCCATTTTTAGAATACAAATTCATGGTCAGGTGTGTGTCTCTGATTGTCTCTTCCGTTATTGTGTGCTACAGCTAAGGAGACAACAATCCAACTTGCCTGCTCTCCTGATTACCTGGAGTTTGGTACCAAGTGCTACAGACTCGGCAGAAGGGAACTGGAGTATCGGGTTGGTATTCTTTGCCTTCTGTTTATCGGTGTTAAACCGTACAAGTTGGGGATATTGAAAACAACAGGAACTAAGTGCTGAGCATTTGCATGAAAAGCAATATGAAGGCACTTCAAGCGATAGTGTATAAAGATTGACTAATGAATGTACACATACACAGAGAGCAAATTCTCGGTGCAGGGCGGAAGGTGGGCAACTACTGACATGGAAGGACAGCCATGGCTCCCTGGAGAAACTGGTCCACACACTGCAGACTCAGAATGGTAGGACACTCGTCGTATCCATTTTTGATTATACTGCTGCTGGGATCCCTGTCACAGGGGTAGGCAGCAGTCGGAATAGTCTTCACACTGTGCTTCCATGCTGCTGGTCCGTCCAGTGAGTCCAGCTCTGGGCTTCAACTCCATGGTTTGCCTCGATGGCCGGACCCTACCTTCCGCACCCGCAAGTCAGCGAGGCCCGCGACAATACCGGCTGCTCGTCGGTGACTGCTACCGGCACTGCCTGTGCCATTATCTGTATGAAGAACTTTCCATTTCGGTTTGGATAGGGTTTTTTACGGCCGGATATCCTTCCTGACGCCAACCTGTAACCGCACTAACTGGGCTATCACATCATCCATCACACCAGTCTGTCAGTTTATCGCCAGCTGCCGCAATGAAGCTACCCCAGGTCAGGTAGGAGCTATGTATCGGGGGCTCGTCCCTTAGACAGGCTGCTTCCACTCCAGCTGATGACCCCTGTCTGGCCAACTCGGTAACCCTGAGTAGGGGGAGGGGTCGAGGGCTGCCAGATCCTGTCCCTTATCGATGAGGGACGGAAAACTGCTAAAGTAGATTATAGAAATGTTGATGGGCCAAAGTAATTGAAGAAAAAGTCAATAAAAATATATATAAACAAGAGTGGGAGGGGGGCAGAAAGGCTGTTGGATATTGGCATGTCATGCGGTCTAACTATGTAAACAAAACAAAAAATGAACATAAGGACACATTAAACCCTGTCATCTACATCCAATAACACTAAAATTGGCCTACAAGAGACCCTCCACACAACAGATTAAGATGGATACATATTCCATGTGCAGCAGGATCCAAGGATGCGGCCATCTTGGATCTGACCCTTGACCTTTCATTTGACACTAAAACAATCAATCCTGTAAACCTGTCTACAAAAAACAGGGGAAAATGAGGGGGGGGGGCAGTTATTAACCATCATGTTTCCTGTCCATTACGGATCTGTCCTGATGATGATTGCTTAATAACAGGACAGAGCCAGTTTTATAGACAGTATGTATTACAAATATGTAGTATTTGATTGACCTGTACTGCTTAATGATAGATTTGTATTGTATGTAAAGTAAAACTCTCTTCTCAAGATATGCCGGAGATTTACAAAATTTGGGTGGACAGCACTGCGCTGAGGGAGCATACTGGCATGAGCAGGAGATGTTGGCTGCATTTCGTCCAATCTTCCAAAAACATTGAAGCAGAGTGCGACAGGATGAAACACTTCATTTGCGAGAAAGGTGAATCTTGTCCCTTTGTCTTCAATCAACCTGATTTGTATAGTTGAGAAACTTGATAGCTGAGATCAATGCAAACCTCATAGCTGTTTTGGGAAAAGCAAACTGTTTGTTTGTTTGTTTTATTGGGATCTCCATTAGTGATGCCAAATGTAGTAAAAAAACTGTTGGATAAGAGGTGAGGGGAGGGAGAGATAGAAAGGGAGGGACAAATGCAAGACAGAGTGATTGAGACTGAGGAAGAGACAGATAGGTTATGGATGCCTCACTTCTTTGTCTTAACTGTTATTATCAAATACATGTATGTTCAGCTGAAAAATGAGCTACATTGTACATTTACCATACATGATAAAACAATGCAACATCAGAAAAGACAATTGCAAATGCTCAGACGAACACAACTTTACATTTTCATGCATATAAATACATGTAGCAGACTTTTCATTTCTCATTGCACAAGATAAGCTGTAATAAACATGGAAGCACCAATGACTGTGTACCAAAATAACTTAAACTTTATGTACAGAGGCACCTGCAAAATGCTTAAGGTTATATTATAGTGGCACTAAGTGTATTAACTTTCAGAGTTAGAAGCTGTTCAAAGTCAGACAACAGAAAGGATCCCTACAGCACAAGTGACCACTCCACAGCCAACCAACAAGGTCACATCAGAGATGGCTGAACAGCTAAGCTGCGACTCAGACTACATCCTATATGAAGACATGTGCTACAAACCATTCAACTACCCCTTGCCTAACCAGGTAAGTTCTTAACCTGGTAAAAGAGACTGACTTCAACTGCATGCTTTTAACAAGTAGACATGAAATTCCATTGACAAACTCAGAAGATTGTTGTCAGAACCATCAGTGGTAAATTCAACTAAAAGTAAAACACAACAACCTCTTTTCAAATAGGCTAAGCCCTGCCCATTGTACCTAATAACAAAGTTATTCCATGACTGATTTTAGGAAGCTAAACATGTCTGCCAGATGGATGGAGGCAACTTACTGCAGGCAAGCGATGACTCAGATTGGACAGAGGCAATGAATCGTGCCAGACAGCAGCTTACAGGTCTGGAAATGTTGTTCCTCTGTAAAATACTCAAACTGCAACGGGACAATGCTTTTACAAGTGCCCTGCACTTTCCATATTACAATTCATTCTACCCCAACACAAACTTTGTTTTTGTGAATCAGTGGGATAGCTGCCCACGAATCATGTAAAAATTAATATTTTTAATGATATACTTGACTCTCCATACAATGAATGTTTGTTTTACAATCTTCCACTATAATCTTCTCCCCACTTAAATAGCCTTTTGGCAAATCGTATCAATTGCATAACCGCATATTGTACAATTGTAGCAAGGAGAAGGCTCAAAACACTTGCTTAATCATTAAGATCATAGTTATATTTTAGGCTACAATTTGTGTTATAACTTCAATTTTTTCCATAATTTCTGAAGAAATACATCTCCCACAAGACATATGGGTGGACACTGTTGGACCCAGCCACTACAACCCTGCTGGGAGTTACATGGAGGATGTCTGTTGGCTGCGCTTCACATACAAACCTTACAATGAACCATGGGACTGTAACAGCCTCCATAACTTCATATGTGAAAAAGGTAACATCGCAGTTGTGAAATAGGAAATAATTTGTTTCCAACTTTTCATTTCAATGATTTATCAGTCAAGCATGGTACTTGCATTATGTTATCCAGTCACCAGCATAGACTAACGAGCTGAAATGGGGAACTCAAATGAATTGTGCTGTTCCATTCCTAATTTCAACAATATTTCATTTCAATTATGTAAAAATCAAAGAGTTATGGGATATAAAATCAAATTACTTTACCACTAAGTTTTAAATGAGGATTTCTATCAGGATCTTGGATTACACTATATGTAAAACTGAATGACAAATAAAATGTAGTACATGTAATACAAAATAAATCAAGCCAAACTTTCAGATATTATCCACTATGATCAGTGTCTGATAATCTGAAATGTCTAACTCTAAGAAACTTTCAAAAATATATTATCCAGTTGCTTGATCGATACTGTCTTATCTTGTGAATAGTACATTTCCTATTCAGACATTTCACTGATAATTCCCCCACAGCTCCAGTAGTGGTGGACTCACTTTCACCAACAGTACAGCAGACAACTTTGGGTAAAGCTCTTCATTACTAGCTCTATCAATACTTTGAGAAATAAAAAAAACTGTTGGATATCAAATGCATTTGATACACAACCTTACATCTGCTGATTTCTTTGCTAAGAGGATATTTGAATTGGTTCAGTCATTATGATGTTTACAGATGTCTCTACAAACATTTGTGCATGTAGCTACAATAGGCAGTACACAGGGCAGGCTTTTAGCCAGGCATGTGTCCGGGCGTCATTTGGACACGCTTTTCTTAAAATGACAAGATATTGGACGCACTTAAGACACCATTACACTGGGGAGCAGATTGTCTGACAAGCATGAAATTCTAATTGACTAAGGATGCCACTAGGTTATTTGTGGTCACTGTCTTCCACTTTGACCTCTCTGACAGTAATTCTGCCCCTCAGGAATTACCTTAGAATGCACCATTTTAACTTAACCAATTCTCCAAAACGCTGCACCATGGAAGGTGAATGCCCCCAGACCCCCCACAATAGTCGAGCCTATATCACTTACCGTGACTCACCAAGAAATTTGAACCCCCTATAATAAAATCCTAGCTAAAAGCCTGACACAGGGTGAATGTTAAGAAGAAATGTTGATAACATTGTCCATTGGCTATCTGTCTCCAGAGTGTCCTGCTCACAGCAGTTGGACCGACTGTGGATCTGCCTGCCCTGTGTCATGTGACACGCTCGGATCTTTCATGATGTGTCCGGAAATTTGCACCCCTGGGTGCCAATGTGATGATGGGTATGTGCTGGACGGATCAGACTGCATACCAAAGGAGCAATGCAGCAAGAATGGCTGCAACTACAATGGCAATCATTATGATGTGAGTCAGTCCACAATCGTTATTTTGTCTAATATCAAATTCAGAACCTCATGCTCCAACATTCCATTAGTGTGCATAAAACGCAGCCAGGTAACAATTTATTGAAAATCCTTGCCATGTACATTTTGTATGATTGACAAGGTTGCACGCATACATGTAGGAAAGTACATTTTATGTTAAATGATGGTTCATTGGTTTGTGATTCAGAATAAGGTCTATCCCTTGATTCATACATAACCACCTAATGATCTGTAAAAATCCTGTAATGATGTTAAATAGAGCCAAAATTGCCTCAAAAAGTATCTCGTGCAGCCATATTTCAAACTCCTAAAATCCATTTAGGAGTTGATTAACCAATTGGAAAGCATTTGATTTGTGGACATCTAACTTGCTTCTCCATGTGTGTAGGATGGAGAGACATGGGCTGATGAGTCACCTGGACATAACTGTGAATGTGCCCAATCACAACCAATCTGCCTTGTTATGGACTGCGCACAAGGCTATCAGCATGTCATTGGGGCTGATGGAATATGGAGCTGCCAGCAAATCAGTATGTGCATGTAACTTGAACCCTCTTCATGCTGATTGGGAATAAATGAAGCATGTACCATCATAATGATAATCAATGGCAACAGAAAATGTATTGAATAGCCTGCCTGTGTGAATGGTCTAAATAGTTTGTATTCAATAGGTTTGAACTTTCAATATTGAGCCAATGGGATCTTCAACATCTCATTGGATTTAATGTAGTAAATTGATTTCTGCATAATTTATTAGTTTTAAGTAGTGTACTAATGTCATTACATATCATGTACTAGTAAAGGGTCAAGGGGTTGCCAGCCTGCTAGTATAAGTTAACAATCTGCATAATATGCTAATGTAATGAAAATTGGGAGCTACATGTTATTTGCAAAGTTGAGACATTAAATTTCAAAATTGTTTATTAGTATGAATGTATGTAATTAGTGGTCTGTGTTGTGGTGTTGTTTAAGATTGGTGTGTATGGAAAGTTCAAAGGTACATGTACATGTAGGTTATTTTGGCATGAAAATGAAAGTGCCGTAAGGATACACTGTTGAGTGAAACTCATGGTCACTATATGACAACTTTTAGTAGTTTTTACAATAATGCACCATCTTCAGGACAAGACATCTTACCGCCAGAAAGAGTATAAAAGATAGATATACTCAGCAATGTGTAATTATAATAATTTAGTAATACATGTACCTACTTCCTCACATAGGATTTAGCGGAACCCATGAGTACACTGGACTGGGTTGCTGGAGGGACCGTGGTCACCGTGCTCTTACAATGCTCGAGGGGACAGATCCACGCCTGGATGACAACTATCGTAAACGTCTCAATCCCATAGAGAAGTGTTACCAGGTAGCACGTTCTCGTGGCTTCCCTGTGTTTGCTGTACAGGATGGGGGGCAGTGTTTCGGGTCTGCTGATGGGCTCAACACGTACAACAAGTACGGGCCTTCCACAGACTGTCAAGAAGATGGCGAAGGCGGGACTTGGGCAAATGAGGTCTACCAGATTACAGGTCAGGCTATCAATGGTGTACACTGTACAGTAAAATATTGTAGAATGATGCCAAAGGAAGTGAGTTGTCTATATTTTCATAATAATGAGTTTACTTTACCCTCACTTCAAGCCCATTTTCTGTGTCTTCATCTTTGTGTTTTTTAACCTTCACGATCACTTACATGTAAAGATTTACGTGTTCATGCTGTTTTTTCTTTGCCCAGCATCTTCTCCTATTCTTCCCCAGTTTCAGGGTTTCCAATGGAGTTTACAAATCAGCAAATGTTACACAGCTGCCTTAGTATAAAGTCACCAAACACCCTGGGATATAATGCAGCTTGTGAACACAGTGACAGTTATGCATTTCTGGCCATTGTTTGAAAGGATATTTTTTTTTAAATCATAGTATTACCAAATGTATACATAGCGTTACTCATGTGCCACTCATTATCTACTAATAAACATTTGATTTACATGTATATGACACTACATAATATATATTCAACTCAAGACAAATAAGTCACTAATTGGAAATAACCAAATAACCATGATGATTTTAGCTAGAGATAGTCAAATATTAGGGAGACACAAGTTATTAAACAGTATATTTCATCAATCTGATGCTTTCATTTATTCTACTCTCAGACACGGTGGCCACTGCTTCACCATCAACACAGGCACCCAAACTGGAGCCAGTAACAGAGACGGCATCCGGTATGTGTACCGTCAAGCCCTCCTAATCTTAAGTAGGATCTCTTAACCCAAAGCTGTAACGAAATGTCAGTGATATGATGCTAGGTCATAGGTTAGCCTGGAATGTCGGCCTAAGTGACTGTGCAGAATACAATCATGTAAATGTGTCTAGTTGATACTGCAATAATGTATGATAATATGTAAACACCTGCTGAATATCATTAAGACAAAGTGAAGAAATGTGTTATATGTCAATCAGGACGCGATTAAAAGGAAGACATTGTGCCCTGATGTGTACAGGAGGAGCCAATAAGGGTTGGTAATTTACAGGACAGTAAGCATGTACAAAATCTGCTTTTTATTCAATAATGATGTACAGTATGTCTTGGTTAGTTTTACAGTGCACCCCCGGTTATGAACTCTTCCGAGACAACTGCTACAAGGCGTTTGATGTTGAGGAGGACTATCATTGGTCAGAAGCTGCGTGTGAAGACGACGGTGGAATGCTGGCGATGCCTCAGGACCAGGCTATTGACAACTTCCTCATCAACCTGAGAACGGCCCTAAACCCGTATGTAAGATACTGGATAGGGCTGTCTGATCGAGAGAAGGAAGGAACATGGACCTGGGCTGATGGACAACCACTAACATTCTCCAGTTGGGCAGACGGGGAGCCGAACAGTGCAGGAGACGAGGACTGTGTGGTTTACGCCGCTCATCCAACTGTAAGGGACAAGTGGAACGACGTACCCTGCAACTTTCCCAACCGATTCATCTGCCAAAAACCTGCAATGGGTGAGATAACCTTTTCTTAAACTTGTACTTTCTTATGCAAAATGTCTAGCTGCTGTAAATGAGCTCCAAAAAATATTTATTTATTTATTTATTCAAATTGCAACAAGGGCAATACAATGTGGACTCCAAAAAATATTGGCCATTACAAGCTACCAGTAACTGTTCAAGGCAAGAATCAAATCTTGTTATGCAGTGTCAAACCTGTGAAATTGGACAAGCAAGTGTCCTACATTTTTTGTACATTCAAGTGACTGCCTTTCGGTAGTCCGTTAGATGATTTCTGACACCAAAAACAAGAATCCTGTCTATAGTGACCACCTGTCTACATGTAGATCAGATCTTATTGGTCCAGAGAGTTATGTGCAGTTTTGACAGTACATCATTCTGTATCTTGTGTACCAGTTGTTGCTGACAAATCAACCACGGAGACACCTGTGGCAGAGCCAACCTCTCCACCATCTTGCCCCACGAGCTATAGTGAGTTCAAGGGAAGGTGCTACGGCCTGTCCCCGATGAGAGCCACCCAGGAGAGAGCTGCACACACCTGTGGGGAGCAGGGAGGCCAGCTGGTGGTGCACGATGACGACCCTGAGTGGACTCAGTTCCTAATGGCTGAGATTGACGTTCTGAACACAGGTTTGTATCTACACCATTTCTTCAGACCTCTCTTGATGAGCAGTGAAAAAATTAGGAGATTCCAGATAATAATCATGATGTCAAATCTTTCTTTTTTTATCAAATGAATCACAGATGCATGTCCCAAACAATTTAACTTCATTTGACCAAATGTAAAAAGTTCAACAAATTAGGGCATGGAATTCCTTAGAATTCCCAGATCAGACGGTCTTTTCATTATCAGACAATTGAAAACTTTCAATCTTTATAGACAAGACACACTAGCCATAGCATAATTGTTCATTGAGTTTTAGACTTGAGAATGAAGTGTAACTCAGCGGTTCCCTCTCCTTGACTCTGATGTATGTATCTGTCCTTCCAGATGCATTCCACTTCCAGTACTGGCAGGACAAGCCAGAAGATTTGGGTAGCCTTGCCATGATCAAATTCAAAGTCGAGTTTGGTGACCTTGCTGATGCATGCTGGGCCAGGAACCCATTCCAGGATACTACTCTGCCGGTGGACTGTTTCACTCAGCTCAACTTTATCTGTGAGCAAGGTGGGCAACTACACATGCTTACTGCAACATCTTAGACTGAAAGTACTGTATGCAAAAATTACTGTAGATTTAGTCAATCAAGGTGTAACTACCTCTTAGGCCATACCAATTTAATTTGTTGGTTCTCGGATTTTTTCAGAAAAAAGTTGGAGCGACAGGGCGAAAAAAAAAAAAAAAAAACTGCAACAAGTCTGGATTCAGGTCCAGAGTTTCAGGTTGGTAATTCCAGACCTGAAACCATGGTATATGTGTGGCAGAATACTTATCCAGTTACAATTACATGAAAAATTTGCATGTAAGCATACATTTTATATTTAATTTCAACAATACAAATGCAAAATAATGTGCAGTATTACAGAAGTACACACAGTAATAAAGCTTAACAGTTGTAATAAATCATCATAGTAAATCATTAACAACATTAAAAAACTTTTAAAAAGGTTGAAAAACTTTTTCAGCATAGTATAATGTCTAATGTATGTTAGCAACAACAACAAGAAAATGACTTCATTTCACCCAAAAAATAAAAGAGTGCCTGACACATCTGATTCATTATTCTCTTTGTGAAAGCTGCAGTTTAAGCAAAAAACGCTAGAGGCGTGCTCATTTGCATGAAATTGCATCTCATTTACATACTTGTGACTGGCTACATGGCGGCCATTTTGGTTTGCCGAATCGTCATTTTTCAGCACAAATTTCACGATCTATTGGTGGTTTTCGATGATTTACAACACAAAGGAAAACATAAGCAGGTGATAGTTGTTTTTGCATGTCCAGTACTTGTTTCAGAAGTTTTGTTTAACTGAGCCGAAGTTTGTCCAGCAACTTGTAGGTACCATGTAACTCTCACGAACATGCAAGTGAGTTCTCATGAACATGCAAATAACCTCATGGATTTTTTTTTTTTTTTGAAATTGGGAAAAATAGAAGCGGCGATTCCGAGAACCAACAAATTAAATTGGTATGGCCTTACCAAGTTTCTTGGAGATTTGCTTGTGAGCTGTGAATGATTTTTAGCGATATGATAAGATCTGGACCTGCAACTAATAAATTAAATGCAGCCTGCAAAGTCTACAGATCACGAAGCATATTCTCTAAAAATATCTTTGGTTGCTATAATGACGTGATCTATTATCTGTATCTGTACTGCTGGTATAACTGCCCTTCAGCATAACACACCAGCTTTGTTAACATGCAGCACGGCAGCAGCTGGTTATATTAGAACACTGAATGACTGTCACACCTAATTTTTGCACATCTATCTGAAAGTATTCTTTAAAACTATCCAGCAAAGATGCCTCTACTGTGCTTGGTGATAACAAAGTCTACTCTATAATATAGAAAATACAAATTTTTGAACACATCAACCCTAGGCTGGTAACTCTGGTACTTGAAGGCATTTCTTGTTCTTATTTGAGCTAGTATATTTTGAGCATTATAATTTACAGCGATTCTGATTCCTTTCTATTCTTCTTGACAATAACAGAGATGGTCATTGGAGCTGATGACCAGGAGCTGACATCTACTGAGGGAGCCACAACCACAGCAAACAAGGTAACTGTGAAGCCCATCAAACAAACAGCTCCTCCAGCTGGCACCATGGAAGAAGCAGAGCTGGGTACTGGTGATCCAGCTTTGGCAGATCTCCAGGGGGAGATCAAGAATGACAACATCGCAGAAGATCCAGCTCCATCTGATCCCAAACAAGAGGCAGATCAGGAAACTGGAGATACAGTTATGATGAATCTCTTCAGCAAGCTCCAAGGCAAAAAGTAAACCCAGCGTTGTCAGCAGCTTGATTACCAACTGACTGGAAAAAGACCTTATGAGAAATGATACATGTTGGCTCATTTGAAAAAAAAAACTTTCAGAAAAATTGATGAAAATTTTCCACAAGTCTTCAATCGTGACATAAGAAGTGTCCCTATCTACAATGAAATGTTTTTCTGGAACAAAGTTGACAAAGTTAACAAAATCTACACCAGGTCCATTGAAAAGAAGGTAGAATGTGATTACTCAATTGGCTTGTTGACATATCTCTGCCCACTCTTCCACATGTAAACTGACAGTATCCATTTTTCTTATAACAAATGTTTCTTTCCAACTATAGAATT
>NC_049980.1:10969135-11008766 GCF_000003815.2 Branchiostoma floridae | reverse complement strand
CTTGGCTTCTTCTCAATCTTTGCCCATTTTTCTCACTACAAATGTTTCTTTCCAGCTATAGAATTTCTAAAAACTAAAAACAATCACTAAAAGAACATAATCACAAAGGGAAAAGATGTAGTGTTCTTGGCCTGAGTGACTAGCTGCATGGCAAGGTTCTGCCAAATTCCAGACCCAAAAATGCAGGGTCATGTTCAATGACCTTTGGCAACTTACTTCATTTACTTCATTTACTGACTAGAATCTACTGTGCTTTGACCAGATATGTGAGTTAACAAGGATGTGGCAATGGAGGTAATCAAGCTGGTAACAAACTTGATGATTGTATGGATACGATCTGGAAAAGATGAAGTGTTTTCTAACTGTCCCAAAGGACAATGAATGCTCCCTTAACAACTTGACATGGAGCCTTTTTTTCTTTTTATTACTTGATTTTGTTTGCAGTGAATCTATATATCCATTCACATTCTATCTGTGTAAAAATGTGTCTAACTTAAAGTTGTTGGCTACTGGATGTAATGATAACAAACACCAGATTTCACTGGCTTTCAGTCCCATACAGTTGTACGCAGGAGAAAGTCATTATGCTATTGCCCTACCAGCTATTGCCCTAACAAGTGTAACACTACATTATGTACATCCAAATGATACATCTGACCATACATGTACTTGTATGTTGTGCAATGCTTTCAAGTTGTTCACATTTTTTTACAGTTATTGACGACATGACCGAAACAACGTGACAGTAGTGTACACTTCTTTGTAGATTACAGAAGACAACTTCACATTGAAATGCGACCATCAATTGTTTGGACAGTTGTTCATGATACATTTTTGTTGGAAACATTTGGAACAAAGATTCCTAACATGCCTTGATCATCTAACTTTGAAAATACATTACCAGTAGTAAATTTGAAAACAAGTGAGCAGTACTGACAACCTGGGTAGACTAAAATCTCATCACAATGTTTCGGTCATGACTTCACAGTTTGCACTACTTATCTCACTTTGGATTGAAATAAAAGCACCTTAAACTAAATTTGACTGTTGCAACTCTTTTATCCTCCCTTATATTATGTTTTAACTTAACAGGAGATCATAATATCTCGTAAGGCCACGTTGATTTGATTATATGGATGACATCCGCGCTCGCACCAATTTTCGGCCATTTCAAAAAAAAAAAAGTTTTCGACCACACAATAAATTGTGCAATGCAGCTGTAAAACGAGCACAAATATTCCGTAGATTGAAAAAAAAGTATCAGAAAACAGATAACTAATGCCATAGAATGCCAAAATGAATCTAAAGTCAAAGAATAAGATGTAAAAGGACAGAAGGAAAAAAATATCTATTGTTGGTTGGGGGAGGTACCAGTACAGAAAATTCAGGTCCAGAGGATCATTTCCAGGTCCGGACATGAACCTGGACTGGATTGTCTGTGGAAACTTGAGAACTGGCAATACTCAAAACAATGGTAATTGGTCAATTTTGCTACAAAGGAATCTGTTTGGTGGATTATTGGTCTCCCACTGCATTTTAAAATCCCATCTCCATGTAATAAAGGCTAACTGTCTCTGTACCTTTGACTGTAGAAACTTGGTGCAATTGACTATAAACTCTTCTTGACTTCGCTCTTGTTGTCTTCTTGGCCCCCCGGTTAGACCCCAAATGGCTGCCGACATAGTGTGTCCATTTTGTAATTGGCAAAACCTGAACGTTCCTCTGTTGTTTTTTTGTTTTTTTTCAGGTCTGTTTTTTTTGGATTGGTCCAAGAAGAAAAAAATGTTTTGCACCCGTATGATGTACTGGTCCCTACACCTAACTGTTGGTATACCATACTATGTGTGTTTAGTCCTATGTTAAACCTTCCTGTCCACTTTGATTTCATACTGAAGGCAACTTTTTTTTTGGCCAAACTTTTTTTTTTATTCGCTCGCTCGCATCAGTTTTGGAGTTCCCGGAGGATGTCATCCATATAATCAAATCAACATGGCCTAAATTAATGATAAATGATTATACATAGAATTTGATACAAGTTGGTACTGTACTTTCTAAGTAACAATGCCAAAGCCAAGTAGTAAATAGTGTGATATTTGAAATGTAAGTCAGTCTCTGTAACATCGGGGATAAAAATCCTAATTATAGATATTCGTATAACACACAATCCGGTCATATCAGTGAATTATTAGGAAACTGACATTAGGCAAACGACTGCTTGTTATTAGAAACAAAACCAATCCCCCACAAGTTTGAGCTGTTGCAGAAGATGACTGTCTCAAGTTAGCATATTCCTTTTGTCCAGGCACATTCAAGATGTATCCTTTGACAAGCTAAAACTACAAGTTCTTGCCATATCATTAACTAGTATATGCCTTAAAACTTGAGCTCACATAGTGAGAAGAGGTGTCTTTATTGATACGTGTAACTCAATGCACCAAGCAGCTACCCACAGTCTCTGTTGTATCACTGTTAATCCATGACCCAGTTAATTACAGAATATGGGGAGGCCATGGACATTCATTCGTTCAAATGCAAGCACAATAATGGCTACTGTAATGTACACTACATGTTCCAGCAACATTATGGTACCACCAGGATCATCAACAGTATATCAAATGGACAAAAAGTGATAACAAGTCTGGAAGAAAAGTACATTGATGGCATTCAAGTGTCATCACACTTCTAAAAGACAGAAGGTTCTGGTGATTTACGTAGGGCTGCAGCATTTGTAAAAACCTTAGATCAATAAGTTACAATACTTCCAATGCCCCATTGTATTGGGGTGGCACCAATCTCTGTTTAGTCCTTGGGCCACCCAGCCCAAATGTGGTCTACTGCAAGATGGGTGTGTTCAACCCCCAGACTCTGTCATACTATTTTACTCTTTCATATGACCTGGCCGGGGTTTGACCTCTGACCTTACGAGTGCCAGATGAACACTAATTTAAAAAGATCTGTATAAACCCGTAATAAGTTCAAATACTTCCAATCCCTCATTGAAAAGTGGTGGCACCCATGTCTGTTTGAATAGTCCTTGAGCCACACAACCCATTGCAGTCTATTCCACTGGAAGAAGGGTGTGCTCAACATTAAAAGATGTGTATGAACCCTTCTCTGATGTTGAGTATTTGAAAGGAGCAGACTAACCTATAGATCCTGCTGCTGCTATCGACACCGTCTCCCTCAGCACCCCAACAATACTGGCCTTGATACGGGCGGAGTCTCTCGTGTGGTCGTCAAGGTGACTTAGCAGCGACTGGATAGCCACGTGGGAGTATTGCGACTACAAGGACGACATTTACGAAAACTTAATATTAAACCTATATTTTTTTTCTCATAGTAAGACATGGCATTAGTTACTGTTAAGTTTCTAAAGTTTGCGACTACAAGGGGACAAGAAGGAAAACTTCATATAAACTTACATGAATTTTTCATGGTAAGTCATGGCATTAGTTACGGTACACAAGATGTGTGAAGATTGCACACACATTAGTGTCTCTAGTGCACACACGTGTGTGATAGAATTTCTGTTTTTTGTTGAGAATACGTTACAAGCAACTGCAAAAATCCTTGGAAGCTCAATGAGAATGGTTTAGTAAGCTAGTCATAATTGCCACTATTGAATTCGGCTACAAGGCCATAAACTCAATAATTAATCTTGAATGGTGACGATATTCTTCTGTTAACAATACAATGCTTTAATTTGTAATCATCTTGTGCTGCCACAATTTATATGTCCAGAAGGCCTGTTTATCGTACAAGCATGTTTTAGAATCTGCATTTTTACACCATGTTTGATTTTGCATGCCAGTGTAAACAACACAATGTCTTACCTGCATGGAATACATGATGATCTTGAAACACTTCACAGCGAAGCGGTTAGGAACCCACAGCTGGTGGTTGTCAAGGTGACTGAAAACGAGGGGAGAGGAAAATTATAAAACATAGTATACAAAATACATGACTGTGTTGTATCAGTTACATTGATGAGGGTTAGACATCCGGGTAATAAGATACGCCAAATAGCAATTACTCAAGCAACTGGATGAGTTGCTAAAAGTAATTGGTATTTGGCATACTGTAACAGTTCTTAATGTGGTTGTATGTACAATGATCAATATCATCTGGTGTTGGAGAAAGGGATCTGTAATGCAAATCCTTGGAACATATGACAATTTTCAACCCCTTCAATTGCCAAAGATGTTTCAAGGAGACCAATTTTCAAGCTGAACCAAAACCCACTCGTACACTAAGTGTTCAGATGTGCAGTCATGCAGTTATTAAAGTCACTATTGCTCTATCTGAGGAAACACTAACAGAAACTAAATGTAAAATGGACTTTCATACAATGATATTGCTCAATTGACAAAACAGTGTAGATTTTAATCTATATAATGTGTTCAGATGATATTGACATGACCTCCAATAGATTGGTCATCACTAAATACATTTCTACTAAAGGTATGATTAATGAATATTACAGACATAGCCAGCAGGCTTTTAGCCTGGGGCATGCGTCCAGGCATCATTTGGACGCAGTAGACGCCCTTACACTGGGGAGCAGATTCTCTGACAAGCATGAGATTCTGATTGACCAGGGATGCCACTAGTTCATTTTGTGGTCACAGTCTTTTACTGTGACCTCTCTGATGATAATTTTGCCCCTCAGGATACCTTAGAATGCACCATTTTAACTTAAAATTCTCAAAAACTCTGCACCATGGAAAGTGGATATACCAAGACCCCCACCCCCCTACAATAGTGGTGCCTATATGAAACTTGGATCCCAATGATAAAATCCTAGCTCAAAGCCTGATAGCCAGTAAACACTTAGTGAGAATACATACCTGAGTGCAGGTTTGAGGACAGATTTGATGCAGCCGAAGGCGGCGCGACAGACCAGGTCCCTGAGACAGGTCTCTGCCACCGTGGTGGGGCGGGTGGTGTCCTGCAGCTGACTGGCATGCTGCGTGTCATCCGACGGGGAGGGCGACGGGCTGAAATGGAAGCAAAATTTCCAGCTTGCATTATAGTAAAAAGATATGGGTGGGTACTGATTCAGAAAATTCAGGTACATGTATGGTTTAGGTCCGGGGGATCAGGTCCAGGTCTGGACCTGAACCTAATTGTCTGAGGAAAGTTATAAATGGGCGATACTCAATGGTCCATTTTACTACAAAGGTGTTTTTTGGAGTATCTGACTACTGACATTTTATCTTGATGTAAACAATGCTAAGATTGACTATAGAAACTTGGTAGAAATGACTTAAAATCTACTTTACTTCGCTCTGATTATTTCCTTCGACCGGCAAGCCCCCAAAATATGTGAAAGCCTTTTAAAATAATCTGTTCATTTTCAAATCGGTCCAAGATCGTCGGTCAAGTCCGTTTTCTTCAGAACAGGCCAGCATGAAAAATCCACCCCTAGTAACTAGACACTAAAATTTAATTAAACTGTAATTTTTCAACATGTAGACATCAGTATGTTGACAGAGTTTTGTGATTTTCATTTCACACTGGTTCATAAGTCCAGCATTGATCTATTTATCTATTTATTTATTAAGATTTTCAGAAGGAATCTGAAAGGTGACGGCAACAGGATTAGCATATCCTTTTCAGGGCCGCCACCTCCAGGGTACAGTTAAAAACAATAATACATGTGTGACAAATAAGAGCACATAACTAACAGCTTAATACTTTCACATAAGTGACAAAACATTCTAAGAAATTATCAGTAATAGCAGTAAAAACAAAAAGGAATCTATACAACCAAACTGTAAGTGAAAATCTTAGATATGAAAGTAATGGTATTGAAGAAACTTGTCGAGTTAACTATGTCAGACAGCATTTTCAACAAGTGGTCCATGCGCGTCGAAGTGTGTTGATCAGTTAGATAACCCTGAAAGTCATCGTCATCTTGACAATGAAGACCTAAAATTTAATCCTAGGAATAACGTTTTCCAGATGCATACAACTCATGAATGTTTCTTCACATAAATCCATTAAGCTGTATGAAACACATACCTGTCCTCCTCATGCATGTTGTAGAGAAGGGAAGGGACTATCTTGTCCATATGCACTTTATCCCATATATTCACCTGGAGGAAAAACATGGTTTGTGATTACAAAAAGACACCATCAAAATACAAAAAGACATCACTATGCCATTGGAAGGCATTTCAGCACCAAACAGTGAATGTCACAAAATTTTCCAATGACTATATACAATCATGTACAAAAATGAAGCTAAATGGGTACAATGTTAGAGTTATCAAACCTGACAGCACTAGTTCTATTTCCTTAGTGGACTATAAATTTAGACGTGTCTGCAGTGGTAACCTCTCTCACAAAAATTATGATAACATTTTTCAACCTCTTTTTACCTACTACTGCCAAACAAAATCCTATTAAAATGAATAAATTTACAGTCCCTGTACATTGCATTGCTATAGGAAGAAAAGGACAGCTACAGTGGAACTCTATCTACTGTCTTCACCTGTAACTCATCACTAGACGTCTTCTTCACTACCCCCTGTAATCCTCTCAATCCTGCAACTCGAACCCTGAAACATAAATTTAGCATCAAAACTGTAACGTTAAGTGTTGAATACAAATTTTACTTAAACAAACACTGTAGAATGTTTTCCTGGAATGTAACTGCAAAAAACTACTCTAATTTCATGACTGCATAAAATAATCCAAATCTATTTCAATTTCAAAGTTAAATCATATTTCTCTCAGGCTGATTACATTGTTGATGCTGCAGAATTTTTTCCAATCATCCAAATGGAAGAAAATCCACTTAGTTTTGCCAAGTACAGCATGCTTTACTTCACTGATTATTACATTGAGTTATATGGGTAGGTTTGGATGATTCAATGATGTAAGTGTACCTAGTAGACATACCCCCACTTTGGTGCACTATACAGATGAGCAGAAAAGGAACATGACAGGAGGCAAATCATTTTCTCTTAGAACGCAAATTGTTTTCTTGCCAACATTTATCTGAGACAATTTATGCAGCAAAGAGGTGCCAATTATTTGGGGTTTCCTTCTTCCGATCACATTACAGAATTTCTCTAAATCACCAAGTCTGAAGCAACTCCATACACTCACTAGTTCAGTACTAGTTGCATTCCATATTTCTCTAATAAAATGCATAGTTTACAGTTTTTAAGCTATATTACATGCTACTCACTGTCTTTCTAACAAAAATTAAACCATTCTACGTGTACAACCATTTGTCCATCATAGCTATAATACTTACTTAATTCTGACATCAGGGGCCTGGTTGTTGCTGTGGGCCATGGCACTGAACTTGGACACAAAGAAGTCATATCGACGATGGTATGATGGTGTGTCCTCCTCTATATTGGTGAACTTCACAAACTGGAAAGGACAAATAGAAGACACGGTAACCACTACACAGTGAAAAGTGCAAATCATTCTTTAAATTCACACAATGTTGTGCAGATGCTAGACTGCAAGATCTTGGGCTGAAATTACAAAAATAACCAAGTTTCTAGCCACCATCCATCCTTCCGTTCTTTGTGGAATTTTGCCACTGAGGATGGACAAAAGTTTTACCCATCAGATCCTCTATGAATTACAAAAATCGGCATGTAAAGATATTGATTTATCCAAGCTGAGTCTACCAGCAAAATTTGCCCCTCAAAATAAAGGAATGAGCCTTTCATATAGTCTAGATTTTAACATTTTCCCAGGGACCATGCCCCGGGACCCCCTAGTGTTGCCGCATATTCAACAGGAAATTCCATTCAAAATACAGGGGACGGAAAAAAATTTCAAGCTGGCTGGAATGCTGAATACAACACAACTAAAACAAGACTTGGTTAGAGAAACGCACACACTCAGGATCGTAAAAATATTGTTGCTAGCTGGGTAAAGCTGTAACATACATAATCATTGACAATTATCACAAAGTAGAAAAGAGAAAACATTAAGGTTTCTGAAAAATTCTACTTCAAATTCGTCATATCTGAAGCACAACTATGTGTTCCTCTTTAATCTGTTGTAGCATTCCTTATATATGAACACTTCATAAACAGAGATCAGCGTGTCATCGGAAGGCATTTCAGCACCTAAATATAAGAATTTCCCCATGATCAAAATATTCCTCTTTTTTTTTTCAAAACAAAAATGACTGAAACAGTACTATAACATCACTATTATTTTCTCAGAAATGTACATACAAGCACATGCCTGCCCAAACCAAAAGGTGGTTACAATATCTCCATACATTGATTGATTGCCAAGATTGCGGAGCATTTGTACACCCTGCCACAGCCTGAAATATTCATCCCACAGAGGGAGTGCCAGTGACAAGGATAAACTCAAGGGCACCAGACCTATAACCAGACCTACAGTGCCTACCATCCAGGAGTGAATAGGTCTCCCATGACGGCATCTATTCAAAATTTCAATAATAGATTGAACCCATGACTTCACTGCCACTGGGTTATTAAATGCTGACTCTAATATGAATTTCATGATAGTAATATATGATGACAAAGGGAGAATAGGTATATGATGACAAGGGGAGAACTGGTTAGCTTATTATTGCTTCTATCATTTTTTTGGACTTGGTTGGTCTTGGGCATAATTAGATCATTGTACCTTTTTCACTTTCCAAACAAAATAAGTGCTGCTCAAGAAAGCCCATCCATTCTTCCAGGTTCAAGTACTTAGCTATTTATATTGTCTGCTCAGACCACATCTGTAGATGGTTAGCACTGCAATATACAAGTAAAAGTGAGGGGATAGTTCAAGAAACCAAGCCTTGGATGGCTCTTCAGCACCAAGGACATGTCATACTAACAACTATAGTTATAACAGCTCAGGAAGATTCTGTATAGCATTTTTTAACTCTGTAAAAGTTGACGTCTAACAATATCTTATTTTTCCCACATGGCTGTTCGTATGACTTCTTCAAATAATTTGAAGGCTTACAGAAGTAGAGCCAAGAATCTGTAGGTCAGGATCCCGGGATTCCAGCAGTTTGGACACCATCTTCAGGAAGCTCTCTACAAACAGGTTGATACTTTGTGCATGGCAGGCCAGCAGCAGTTGGTCTAGTGCCTCCATCGCTATCACCACATACCTGAGAATATAACAACAGTTAGAGAAATGATAACATAAAGGGTAGATATTCTATACCATATACATGTTTTCATGCTTATGATCGTTAGATCTATTGATATATTATAAACATGTTTGTAAGATACATGCATATGTATCTTTGATTTAACAAAACTCCTTTTGAGCCCTGTACCTACATTTCTTACTCTCAGACAGGTATACAGATCAAATCTACTACATGCTCTGCATCATTTCAAGATAACAGTGTTTCACAGTTTCATTTATCTTTGGGCCAATGACTTCATACTTGTTACTTAAGTGTTTAATTAAACCTACATCATGTAATATTACATGTCTAGATTGATGAAGTTTCATATAAGGTGTCCTGACTCATGATATCCACTAGAAGTATCTAGGAACACTGGCCTTCACAAAATCTTTCGAGAAAAACAACTGCCAATCTTCCCCATAACCGTTATATTGTATAACCAATTGTTAATTTTCATCTCCAAATTGCTCTCTTAAGACTAGCTGCTGTTTTTAAGAACATATTGTAATCAAGGTCAACTCTCATAATTCCACCAGGAGCTAGCCATACGCCACTACAACAAAAAATTGTTTAAGAGGACGGTTATACAGAAGGATTCAAAATACTTCATTTGAATATCACTCAAAGGGCACATGGTTAGCCCTGGTTAATCTGAAAATCATATCTAATCTAACTATGGAAACAATACACACAATTTTGATTACATGGCACCATCTATGCATGTATGTGCAACTCACTTGTCCATCCCCCAACGATCGTCAAACACTAGGTCTGGCAGCTCCATGTCTGTCTCTGAGCGCCTGGCGTACTGTCCTTAAATCCTTTTTTCAATCATCCAATCAGAAGCAACCAACTTCACCAAGACACCAGCCAGATCATACCCTCTAAACCCTGGTGTGCTCAAACTCTCGTTTACACAGCTACGCTTGTCTTTTAGCTGACATGTTGTGATCACCCCCGTATGCTGATTGGTTCAGTCCAAAAGTCGATTACTGTCATGGGAACATTTGTTTTGTCCCTGCCCTGTACGGAGCGCAGTTATTTGACCTAGCATGGTAATACACAATGCGTATGTGCTCATCAATCAAATCCCCGTCTCTATGGCAACGTACGCGGTGTGACGTGCAAGAAAAAGAACATTACATCATGATTGATGACCGAGTAACATTCAAATATAACACATTTAAAAGTCATCCCTTCGTACTTTTACAACTAAATATTGATATTAGTCTGCAATGTCTTTTGCTAGATGCTCAATTTTCTCCTTTCTAGTCAAAACACTAATAAAATGTAAAAAAATGAACATAATGCTATATCCATGGTTTAAAGGTGACCTCAAATATTCTTGAAAAGTCCCTAGTTAAGCAATAAAGGGTTACAGGTACACAGATGGGCCTTGAGCTATAATGTTAAGTGCAAATTGACCACACTGTACCACAAGCTGGACTCCAAATGGAAAATCCAGAAAACCATGACTATAATTCTCAATTTCCTACCAGGCTATTACCAGCCAAGAGCTCGCTGGCCGTGGCTTTCCCATATGTGAGGGACACACATGGACTGGTACTAACATGATTAAGTCTTGCCTCGCTACAGCGAGCAGCAACAAAGGGAAGGATGACCTTTTCAGGAGTGATATGTTTCCTCTGCATTGTATCATAAACGGGCTTGCAGTATCAATCTAGAGGAGAATCAATCTACGATTCGTATCAATTTCGGAAACGACGCCACGCGGAGAGACATTTTTCCAGTTCAACTCCATTCAATTTGGTTAATCCACAGTGAAGGATACCCCACTGTGGAACTGACTAAGAAGGAATATGTGATGGCTAACAGAAGTAGTATATAACATCAGGGCCCTATTTGTATGGACTAGACGTAAAGCTACAGAGTTATTGAACCTTTCTGCTTCAAGGTCAGTTTGATCTCAGAGTCCAAATCCTTCATTGAGTAAAAGCTCTTTAGCACATAAGAGGTAAGACAGATGAAAAATGCACAGTGCAAAATGTAGACACGTTCTGCTTTGACGTAGTGCAAGATGGAACCCCTATAGACTACACTATCAGACTGTGGATAAACATGACTTTGAATTCATGCCATTAAAAAAATCGAAAATCATATGAATGTCTCTTTTTCTATGGTTGTTATGTGGATGTAAGCTAGAAATACGTTACAAAATGAATCGCATTTGACAATGTGTTAAATGAATGTCAACCCATAGACATGACTTATGGAAACCCATAAAATATTCATCTATACCCCAGTCAAACGCCCAAAATGGAAATGATTGATTTTAATGTTCCTAAAAATAAAGTAAGTATCCCAAATATAAAGCTTTAAGCAAAATTACATGTAATGTTTTTTAAACATGGCGTTCAATATCAATACAAACTTGACAAACAACTAGAAATATCTGTTTTTAGATCCATTCATGTTCCCTTAAAAAGATTATCCTGATTTTTCAATTATATCATTAAAGCGTTCTCTTCCAATTGCCAATAGACAGTTTTATTGCTTTTAATGTCACGGCTCAAAAATTCTCTTTACACATATTGATAGATTTATATTTTTTTCATTGATGAATTTTTACTACATCAGCAATCATATCAACATCTTTATTTGAAGTCATACATGTACTTGATTGAAAATGACTGAAGTAGCTGAGGAGATGATAACATGTACATTTGTACATGCATTATATCTTGCACCTTTAAAATTGTGCCCTACTACTAGTACTAGTAATTGTGTGCTAACAACAAACAGAAATTCACAGTTATGTACTATGTTGGATGTCACAGAATGGGATGCATCCAAACAAGAGGTCTTGAGTTCGAATCCTGCCTCGGCGCCAATTTTGTGCCCTTGGGAAAGGCACTTAACACGACTTTCCTCACTTCACTCAGGTGAACATGAATGACTTGCTTTGGTTAGTTCTGTCCCTAAGATAGGACGTTAAATGGCGGTCCCGTTTTGGGGTTTGGCACACTCCACGCATTTTAAAGAACTCACCATACTTGTCAAAAAAGAGTTGGGGCATGCCCTGGTGTGCCATAGTGAAAACCTTACAGTCAGTAAAGGCTACAGAAGTCTTCAGCATGCTGAAGTTGGTAGCCTCAAAGAATAAGGATCTCAATCTTGAACAGCTATCTAGAACTGAATCATCCTGGGGTACATGCATGCCTTACCCTTTCCTGTTGCGTGACACGTCCCTACTGAGCCTCTGTGCCAGGTACTCCCCCACACGGTCCAGCTTCTCTGGCGCACGGATGGTGTAGAAGGTCAACTTGTCCATGTTGGTCTTCACCAGGCCATCCTGGGTGGAACGGAAGAAAACAAATTACAAACAAAAACATTTATGTCACACCTGGGCCACGATAACATTCAATACAGGTGTTCCAGACTGGATGATAAGGATAACTTGCCATATCATCTGGGGTTCTACTTGTATCACACGAGCTTCTATCATCAAGTAATGGGACGTACTCAGTCAGAGCACGCCAACAGTGGTTAGGTCAAAAATTCAATATCTGACTCTGACTTAAGAATTGCCCTCCCACGGATCGGATCGCCCTCCTGCCTATTTTACTTAAATTCAAAACATGTAGATCTTTGTGAGGACTTTTACGATGGAGCATAATGTACGCGACACGTGGTACCACTTGTAATTATGATCCTGGGAATTAAACACGTTTAATGTACGCTTTGTGACAAAGTCTCCGTAATGTTACTTGACATGGACATTTTCTAGTTTTGACTCATCAAAATGTTAATGTGCTGATTAGGTTCATAGGTGATTTCATCATACCAATGAGCTTTTATATCTCCTTGATCATACTGATAGGACACTGCAGAGAACGACACAACCTTATCAAATTGTACAAAAAATACCCCCAAAATGTGCTGAAAGGCATTTGAAAGGTAATTTATCTTACAAAATCTACCTTTGATGGGACTGATTTTGTGTGTGCTCAGTCACAAAACATCTGCCACTCTATGACAAGGGTTAGTCGTAAACAACATCCACATCAATGTATACTCCAGGGCTGTCTCCAGCTTTTCATTTCAATTTTGTTGTTGTTGGGGATGCTGTTGATGTTGTTGTTGGGGATGCTGTTGATGTTGTTGTTGGGGATGCTGTTGATTTTCCTTGTTGTATGTCAGTTAAGCTTAGGAAAATACATTAATTTTTCAACCTTTATGGGATGGATGGTGTAATTTTGTTTGGTCCCACAAGCAAATTTCTGTTCTAGGCCACAGATTTCCATCTTGGAGACAGGCCTGGTATACTCCCAGACAAATTGCTTCTGATTCAATTAAGATGTGGTTAGAATTCCGCCGGTGTACTGGCCTCACAACCTTGTTAGTCCCTATTATACTACAGCAGACAGGCTGGATGAAGCTGTGGGAATGTAGACAGATTTAATCCAATTTGTTGTGACTACAAAATAACTGGTTCTGCCAATGGCTATAGAACACAGTCTGACCATGACTGGTTGTTATTTTTGTCATTGGAGGCATATTCTTTTGGCTTGTCTTAGACTATGCTAAAAAATATGAGTCAAATACATTTGTAAAGTACTGTATATCTTGAAATAATTTCAGGTTTGCTTTCTTGGTGACTTTATCATTACCATTTACTGCAAGATAATGACACCAAGTTTTGTTTTTTTATGTACTACAAAATTGTTCCAACAAGGAACTTCAAAATCAAATACTGCAAAAATCTTTTGTCCTCAGTTACAGTGATATCAAGTCCCTTCAGAAATAAATCTACTGTAGTACAGTGTAACTTTATTGTGCAACAATATAATTGCACAAGGTACAAAACAATTGGTATCTACAGTTCTAAAAGGCTAACCTACATGTACATAGTACAAAGGTACAAAGTATGGGATAAAAATGGTCTAACTTTTACATCACTGGAGAGATTTCTAGCATCTAGACATTCTTTAAATTATTTTCCAATGTATACCATGCAGGGGTTGTCAAATGTCATAATGTATTCAAATCTACTATTTAAGTTCATTGAAGTAAATCCCGGTACTAGTATGTAAGACGATAGCCTTGTGTACAGTAAATTACGTATACAAAGAATATTTTGGGGCATACAATTAAAAACTGATATTCCTCTTACATTAGCTCTGGACAGAACGGACAACCCTCTGGTCTATAGGAACATTAATGACTTGATATGCCTGAGAGCAGGGAATGATACGTCCTCTCCAGCTATTCTGTAACCCTCTCCCAGCCCCACTCTTGACCATAAACCTACAGCCAGGTATTGATTTTTACACCGTCCTGAATGACCTCTTTCCAATACTACTGCAGCAATAGGGCGGGTGGCTTACCAAACCATCATCCATCCCAATCATCTGCCTATTGACCAACCACAGAAAAGACGTTAACTCTCTGCCTAAATACGCAGAAGGTGACCTGATGGAGATAAGGACTAATTGCCAGCTGGGCCTGTTTCAGCTGTCGGAGTGGATCACATGTCACTAGTGGTTAAAGAAACAGCAGGCACTTAATAATTACATAAGATTTACTAGATATAATCAGGTAATGGTGGAGAAGATACTCTGTCTTTGCCTTAGTGTTTTACCTGACATAAAATGTTAATTACCATTATGGCATGATAGCATTTAAGAGTGCTTATACATGTACTATACTTAGTCTAGTAGACCGGTCAAGATATATTTCTTATTATTTGATTTGAAACACTGAAAATACAGACTTTCTTCAGCAAGCATAGTTTTCTATAACTTATTTAAGGAAAAACTATTGGAGAACATATATGCACGATATACATGACAAAAGGTACGTTTAGCGACCAGCATATCTGATATATGTCTATCTACAAGTAGATCAAGCAACTGTCAGATAAGTCAGATAGCATCCACTATCATTAATTACTGACTGATCTTGATCAAAGACAGTGGATGCTATCTGAAATGTCTCACTCCTTGGAGAATCTATCCGACTGCTTGTTTATTTTGTATAATCGTAATATTCTACCTGGATGTCTAACCTTCATCAACAAAGTATATCTGATATTTTTGTTTTGCACAGCTGGGAACTATCAACTTCAATCACATCATATATCTTAAACAATGGGGGAAATGTAAAAGATAAACACCGCATAGATGGGTTCCCAGGAGGAATGGATGAACCCTCACCTGTGGATCCTCAGGAAAGATGGCATCTACCAGTTTCTTGTAGCGAGGCCGCAGGGCCCCACAACATCCACACATACCTGCAGCAATGATAGCATCACATGTCATGATATCTGTTACTTCTACTCAAAACCTATGGTCTGCCTAAACACCACAAATGACCATAAACAGGTCTAATAAACAATGCACATGACCTTGTTTGATGCTCTGGATACATATATATATATGATAACAAATTAACAATATGCAGCATGACCTAATGATTTATCTTTTTTTTCTTTCTAGTTTTTAGTTTTTTAGTTTTTCTGCTCATTCCACGATTGAAGGAATTTCTAGCCACCATGTTGGATTGTTAGTGCTCAAACAATTACTAGTAATTAACTCCAACAGCAACCACCACTTGAGCATCCTATCATCTGTCAAGCAAAACACACTGCATGGCGGCCAGAAATTCCTTCTATCTTGAAACGAGCAGAGTAACTTGACATAAAAAATGGTAAATGCTGCATCATATTTTGATTTATAATTGCGTCACACAAGGCCATTGCTTCACCTGTTTGTGCTAGTTTGCAGTCATTTGTGGT
Organism: Branchiostoma floridae; assembly: GCF_000003815.2. Classification (NCBI taxonomy): domain Eukaryota; kingdom Metazoa; phylum Chordata; class Leptocardii; order Amphioxiformes; family Branchiostomatidae; genus Branchiostoma; species Branchiostoma floridae. The sequence continues at coordinate 10,992,861 of NC_049980.1, read as the reverse complement.
CTTTAGGCATACTGAAAACCTACAGTTGAAACATTGAGCGACTAAACAGAACTTAGAAAGGGACAGGGATGACTTATGGAAGAAATGAAATGGGGAAACAAAACAGATGGGGAACAAAGTATACTAAAAATGTAATTGTACCTAAACGTTAAGATCAACTAATATTCAATTGATTGTAGTACATGAAAACTACAATAAATGTTGATCTACCCTTATAGTGAAGTAGCATTTAAACTTTTAAAAAAATGAAGTGAAAGAGTGGCCTTCATACATGGTATGGGTGTGCCATCTGAAATGATCATAAGCATGAAAAAGCATATAAAACTCAAAGCATGCCCTACTAGTACATGTATGTTTATGTCCATACATTGATCATACATGCATGCCATTTTCCATATCTGACAGTACAATAACTTATCATCATTTATGACTATCGACATCAGCAACCAAGAAGTACATGTATGGAACATATGTACAACATCAAACTGTGAGTGTGAAATGTGTGAACATTAATTATGTTCCATCTGCATGAAGTAGGGCTACTATAAAGTAGGAATAGGGCCCCATCAATTGAAAACATTGATATCATGTTCTTGACATACTAGTACAGAATATAAAACTATATAAACCTAATTCGTACACATTTATACCAAGTATTAACCATGCTGTAAGTAGGATCAATGAAACTGTATGCACTGCAGTGTATTATCAACATGCAAATTGCGATCTCATCTATTAGATTGTCTGAGATTGCCATCTAGTGATTTATTTATGCCAGGTGAGAGCAGAAAAAATAGACGTGTTTTTGTAGAAACTGTGCATGTTTTGCATGTTAGATTACTTTATTCACTGCAAGCCATGTGGGTAAAACTAAAAGTAATAAAAAAAGTCCTTGTGTCCATTTGGAAAAAATTGGAAACTGTGTTAAAAATGACTTAATTCATAACAATCGGAAGCAGAATGTCAACATTGTGCAATGCTAGATGGTGGGGCTAGATCATATATACAGTTTTAATGTGGAAATCTGTGTGGTTACTCATAATCCTCGTGAATATAAAGCAGTCAAAATTGAGGAATAACCATCAATGTTTTCAACAAACAGCATTCAGGCAATATAAATGTTAAATGACAGCCTTTAGAAACATCTGTGTTGTTCCAATGAACCTTTAGGTATATATCAACATCAATGTGCTTCTATATGTTTGGTGCAAAGATGGGTGCAGATCTCTGGGTGCAGATAATGAGAACATTTACGGATGTCAATCCACCGGCCACCGTCAGACATCCCAGGTGACAAGTCAAGCCGAGGGGTTTCATCCTCAGGGGTTGCTATCTTCAACGTGTCTGCGATCAGTTAACACAATAACAGAGCAAGGGGGAAGCAAAGACAACAAAAAGGATCAATGAAAACTTGGGAGATTACAATACAAGAGGGAAAGTGTTGATTGTCAAGGCACTTATGACAGACTTCAAACAAATAACCTTTCAAAGTCTTCTTGCTTTCAACAGCACAAACATCAGTAGACTATCTATGAGATGAATAACTAGTGACTGAAGCTATTTCAATTTACTTCAACACTCTGAGTCTGAGTAATAAGTCTTATTGCCTAACTCGAGAACGCTCAGGTGGATTGTGTTGATATTCTGTATGTATGTAGATCTTGATCAGACTTGTAAATTATTAGATTTTGGGATCCCTAGTGGCTTGTTATGGTACTGCAGTGAAACTTCCGGGTTTGATATCTCTAGTTTTATAATAATTTGATGGCTACTATGTCTATAGAAATGTCCGTACTGGCTTTATAATGTAACAGGAACATTTTATCATTTTCACTTTTGCTAGTGATAAATAGTGCTCATAAGTTCTCTACCTTGTGCAGTCGGCAAAACGTACAAATACAACTGATTCATTCAACTGATGTCTGATTCATAACAAAAGCCCACCACATCCCATGGTAATTGTTAACGTGTTTCTTGCTTAATTGTGTTCTATACCCTCTATTAGTCCACTTAAGCAGCTCCACTTGATGCAGTGGTTTGTAACAGTTAGCTTGGGAACCTTGATCCTGTCTTTCCCAAAACATTCCTCCGCCATCCCCCCCTCCCCATCTGGGTGTTTGTAACGGTCAGCACAAACCCACACTTTCCTTAGCTGTAACAAGTGATCATCGTACTAGAACGGCTTCTATCGATGCATTGGACTGTGAAGCGTGTTCAAAATACTAATCTGCAGCCATACCTGACATTTTCACGATCTGTTCAGCAACAAAACATCCCAAATCCTACCAGGCTCCCTTCCGCTGTCTCTTCCTGAACCAGGTAGGTCAAAGGTGAACATATATCGTCGAATAAATATCGCCAAATAAATAGCTAGCTTTTTTTAAAGAACTAAATATTTTCCTTTTTGTTTAAGTACAAATGGTCATCTAATGTTAGTATGTGCATAACATTTCACAGTCTTTGAGTACAAGACAATCAGCAAACAATCAGGGCAATACATCTAACATGCGTTTGGTGTCAAAAATCGAAAATGTCTTGTCGAATCCGAGGCAGAGGATGTGATGCTAGATTCTAGCAGGGGCAGCTCGTGACCGCTCGTCATGATATTTTGAGGGGAAACTTTGTGCAATTTCTTACCTCTGAACTGCATTTATCATGAATGTAACGTTTAGAGTAAAGATACTACATGTCCTCTGTGTCACCGTGTTGATTATATCAGCCTGTAAGTATGGCTTTGCCGAGGAGTTCGACAGAACAAGCGACAAGCTCGGCAGTAGTGAGGAAGGCGACCGTGGGTTCGACATACTTCCGGGTGATGAAGCTGAAGTTACTTCACAGGAGATGGAAGAAACAACACATGTGACAACACCTGGCCGAGAAGAACAAACGGTTTGGTCATCCAAAGGGTTCCAAGTTGACCACAGCAACCTAACAACGACTCAGAGCACCTATGACAGCACGATTTACGCATCAACGACTATAGTCCCGAGTCCATTCATCCATAGCCACTGTGAGAGACTGTTAAGAAAGTTGGGAGAATCGGCCTCACGTTTTACCCACTGCTCAATACTTCACGCCAGACCACTCGGGCTTTGTAGCGGCTGCATGTATGAATACACGGACTTCATGAAGGTTTTTGAGGCCATCATTAAGGAAAAAGACCCTACAGAAGGAAAGAGCTGTGAAGAGGTACTCCTGGCATCAGACATGACTCAGATAGTAGTGAAGACTCATCAGTTCATCCAGTCGCTGTGGGAGGCTTCGACGTGTGAACAGTGTTTCGACATCGGGCCTGAAGTGAACGGCACGTTGAACTACAGCCTGTCCAACAATACGCTGCACTTCCAGGAGATGGCCAATAAGACCCTGCTCTGCTTTGCTCAGCATAACAATGATACAAGTAATCTTCCCGATGTCTGCAAGGCCTGTAAGAAACCGTATGATGACCTGAATAACTTGTACAACTCACTGAAGGAGACGGCTAAGCTATGTGTGGATATAGTCGACTCTATGAACTCTACACGATACACCTGGAGCCACCGGTTTAAGTGTCTAAAACAGGAGCAGGACACAGTGGCAGTGGCGGCCATTGCGGTCGGGTTGTGCATTCTGCCTGTATTTTTCTACATAGGCAGTAAGATCAATGTGGAGAAAATTGAAAAGAAGCTGCTGAAACAAAAGAGGTTCCGTCCTCTTGATTCGGCCGGTTTGTTCCAGTGACTGGTGTCATTAAGAAGTTTCTAGTTGTACATGTGATCATGTTTTGACCTGAGCTTAAATCTATGAGCACAGGTACCAGATACTGTGCCATTGTATTGTGCAACAATTGTAAACTATGTGCAACAGGTCAAACCTCTTCCTCTTAAAAAAATGTTTATTGATAATTTTGCTGCAATAAATGAGTATATCAAGTTATCGGCCTGCCTTATGTGATTGTTGTGAATGCATACATGTAATGTTGCTATAACACTCATACTGTTGAATTGATTTTGATGTCAGTAATGATGTCAAATGATACGGCATGGAAGCCTGGTTTAACAGAGAATATGCTGAAAGCAGTCTTGTAGCAGTTCCTCAAAAACAAAGGGTGTCAGTCATACATCCAAGCACTTCACAGCTGCAGCCATTATAAGGGTAGCATTTGTTCTACTATCTCAGCATAGTGTGATTATTATGTCTAACGTTACTTATGTTACAAAGTACCGTAATAAATCATAACACTTGTATTGGTGTTTCACTGTGTGTGTGAAGAGTATGAACGCATCGAGAGGGAGTGTTGTGTATGGGGTGATGCAGAAATTAAAGTTTTCTCTTTCCTGCCTCAACTAAAGATATGCATTTTGCTTTCTGATCACTAGGGGTCGCTGTTAGACTGTTATCCGACTGAAACGGTGCCGTGAAAACGGCTTTTTGTGTTGTTCTAAAAAAAAACCCTCCTGTTCCGACTTTTTCTCTTATGAACCATGTTAGATTACCGTGTTGACTGCTGCAGACTTTTCTTGCTTATGATTGCCACGTCTAGGTTTTTTTAAGTAATTCCTGCATTCATTCATTGTCTACATATTTATAAGACAAATACACCTGTCCTTGGTGCTGAACACCATCCACACACAAGTAATAAAACTTGTCCAGGCGCCAAACACGATTCACTCATAAGCGATCATACCTGTCCTTGGTGCTGAACACCAACACCAGTAAACACACCTGTCCCTGCACAGTGCATCGACATAGGCCTTTCCCCCGACTATATACATCACAGCATGTAAAACCCCTGGGTGCTAAAGTCATGAGAAAACATCATGGATTCTTTAGTGTGCATTAAAGTTTGTACGTTTCAGTTCTGAAGAGATGTCACTAATTGTTTGATTATAGGTATAAAGCATAATCTTGGCAGCCCTTCGTTTCCTTGCTCAGCTCAGACTAGTTGTAGAGTGAATCTATCCTAGAATTTTAAAACCAGCTGAGCCACAGTCAATGAGTTTAATGGGTGGCATTCTCTGTAAACCCTTTAAAAGCAGGGTGGCGTGCGAGGAAAAACAATGCAAGATATCAGTTCAACGTCTATCCGTCTACCCAGATCTAAATACTACTTGCTTTGACCTCACTACGAATGGACGCAGGTCCCTTCAATTCGGCTCACTTATGGACAATCAATGTGAGACAACTCTGGTACAAATAATGACAATAATGACAATAATGTATGATATCATATCTCTTTATTAACTTCTTAAAAGCTAGATACATGTCATTACCCCGACAGTACAGACTACGCTGTGACCAGTTGAGAAGATTTATCTAAGCATTTTTACGGCCTTGAACGGCGTCTCCTTTCCAAAACTATATACATGTAATTAGATGATCGGAATCTTGATATTGATTCCAGTGGAATAACTACATTACTATCATTGATTATCTACGTTTATGCTGAATGTTCTTGAATTTGCATCTATTGCATTAAACGCATGATTCGCACTCTTGGTAGAAGTTTTCTCTGAGATTGCCACAGTCCACAGACACAGCACGTCCAATCGTTTCGTCTGGCGGCGGCTTTTCGCCGCAGCTCTTTCTCTTGCCATCGGTGCTGCACCGACCCGTGCTGCTCCTACTCAACCGACGCTCGAAGTTCTTCACGTCATCTTCTGTCACCTTCCAGCGACACGTGAAGCCGAAGTTCATGGTTGGGACCTTTGCTTGGCAGCGGTCATTCACTTCTGTTCCGTCCGCCTTGTTATTGCTGTCATATCCATCAACTTCATCTATGTTTGGTCCATCCACGTCGTCAAATGGACGGATGCAAATCGGTATTTGCTTTGGATGACAGAATAGGTAATGGAGCGACATGAAGATGATGCCAACAAAGAACCCAACGTAGACCAGTAGCAGGGCCGGTTTCAGGTAGACAGGTCGCAGTCCCGCTTGTTGCATCTTCCAGTACCATAGACCAGCCATGGTCGCGTTTTCCACGTACACTAGAGCGTAGAACGCAGTAGCCCGGTACCGGGACCGGGACTCTTGCACCATGCTCAGCCAGGAGAAGATGTTGACAAACGCGATGACGATGTTGAAGCCTGTCTGTTCCACACGGTTTTCGTAAAACCTGATGTCCTGACACGACCGCCAGACGAACATGATGATGAAGTGTCCGCCCAGGATGGCGAACGTGTACCAGTGGAACTGGGAGGCGAAGAGAGAGATGGCGACGACTCGTGCGGTGACGGTACAGAGGCGCCACAGCACCCAGAGCACAACTCCCGTGTATGTGATCCTGTCGGCGTCGGGGAGGGCTTCACGTAGGGACTTGTGGTAGGACACCAGAGCAACGGACAGGGACGCAAGAGATGTGCCAACGGCTAGCACTGTGGTAAAAGGAGGAAAGTCATATGATGGAAAATTTTATATTCGTTAGATTTTAATGTTCAGATGTGTATACATATCTTATCGTCCTTGGCATAATTGCACTGCAGAACAATCTGACGTTCATAGCACGAAAGTTCATCTACTGGTATAATGGTATATGACAATGAGAACAAAGGACTAAACTTTCACCGAAAACGACACTGTAGTGAATTAACCATAACCCAATTTTTCAGCGGAATCCAAGTTCATTCCAATGATGGTTCTGTAAAGTTTAGCCCTTTATTCGTAATCTGATGTTCACTGTTTCGCTTTCATCAGCCAAAAGACAAATACTTGATCGTTATTACATGGTGTTTACAAACTGAAGAGCACACTATAGAGCATACATGAACCATATCACACCTGTGATAGGATCACTCTGACCCTTGACCTGCATGATGTACAGCTGCAGCACCAGCTGAGGAGCAGACTCCAGGAAGGCTTCGAACATCCTTAGCAGACACACGTCTGTCCACTCTGCCAGCCACTTCCGGTACCACTTCTGGTGGTCTCTTCTGCTCCTGAACCCGTAGATCAGTGCCTGGACACATCTGAAACATTATTGTAGTTATACATTTTAGTCTGTGAAGAAACAAAGTCTCCTCGTGATTTACAGATACTGTGTGTAGAAAAAGACTTGCCAGCCGTTCATGCAACACTCACGAACGAAAACTGTGATAAACTGGTTCGTCCGTCGGCTGCAGACATTGGCGATAGGTAGATATAACAAGTTGATTATAAGCAGCATTATGTAACATGTTGAAGACAATATGTTTAATAAACATTCTAAATGGCAAAAACAGTTCTTGATTGATATTTTCTAACAATTTTCAACTAATTTCTGTCACAGTTTCACATTAATTTAGCACACAAAGTTAGTTCATCTAACATATGCGCCCGAGTGGACGGATAGATTAGCCATGGCGATAGGTAAACTTCTAGATGCAGATAGGCAGATTTGCTGTTTCGAGACATTGGCAACATATATAGCAGACAATGATGATTAATGTCGTACTGTGATAAAAGTCTTTTTGTCTCTCGGGAACTTTTCCAGTCATGCTTGTTGTTAGGTAGGGCTGTAGTTATGCTTAACAGACTGTCGACTTGACATAATTTGCACATGTGCATGAAGGTCTTGCTGCAGCGAACTCAAGTTTTCATGACTTTGAACGTGTAGTGCGCCATTCTGAGGGCCAGAGATGGATTATGATTTGTTTGAAACTAATACCAACGTTAAGTAGGTTTAGCAAATGAAAATCGACGAAAACGTCTCCTGTGCACACTAATCTAATGATTGTCCCACTTCGTTACCTCTAAACCCTACTGCGTCAAAGACGAAACGTTGCAATTACGACATGACAATCCATGCTGATGACGATTTATGGGACTTCCCTGTCACGTGATGTACATGCTTTGTGTCTCGGGGGCATGTAGCGTGACATGCATGTAATGACTCATCCTCTGTTATTGTTATTGTTGGAAACACGCGTAAGGCACCAAACACGACAGAAGTATGTTTGTAAATTTACCAACAAAAAATAAAACTAAACATTACGAGTGCACAACCAGCATTCGAGTGTCGTGCAAAATAGTTCTCTCACCAAGGCACATTATGCATTTGGTGGCCTATATGCAGGGCAAAGGCACTTAACGTTATTGCAAGAGCACTCAACTTGCGTCAACCGTGACGTATCATGTTTGAATGCTTATAAGACAAACACCAATGCAAATTTATTAACTCTTTTGCTTGAAAGCTCGCCAGCATTAATAATAAAACGCGCCGGTTTCTGAAAGTACATTGCATAATGTCCTCGGTTTCTGGCAGTCCAAATGCACTCCCGACGACTGTTGACGCAGCTAACATTGACATCTAAACCACCACGAGAAACCGTTTCCACAGTCAACACACTAATACACAAGCACTACTGTTTCTAATGGATCCAGGGGACAGCTGGTACTATCACCTGACGTGACCTAGGACGGTTGGACCTGAAATATGGACAGGTGTTTACAATGCCGTAATTGGCCATATCAGGTTTCGATGGGGACAATGGAGCTAACAACAAGCAAGGACTTGTTTTCAGCCAGATGCGAAATAAACCTTTTTGACTTGTATAAATGCTAAACATATATTCTATGTTTCATAGCCCGCATATCTAACTTCATAACGTTTTGATTTCATAAGGCGCTCCCTCTCTGAAGAGATCTAGTAATCTATTCGTTATTCCTGTTACTCGCGCCTTACCTCCACATTGTGCCCAACTGTAGAAAATGCAGCAGTCCCCTCCACAAACACGAGAGAACCCCTGCCCTCTCGGACTCGGGAACCTTGCTCCTGTCCTGTAGGTACCACCGTATGCTGCACAACTGAAGGACGATGGAAGGCAGCAAAACGAATGTTATTGTCATCGCAAACCAACCGTAGTAGCCTTCAAGAAAGTAGTTCCTCACCGCTAGAACCACATCAGAGACAATGTCGGCCAGGAAAGTGACTATCCCAACAAAAACGAACAAGGCGTCAATGTAGGTGAACTCTTCCTCGTACAACCAGACTAGGAAGCGGTCGTAGCGAGTTTTTAAATCACCACAGCAGTGGGGTTCGGGCGTTTGTTGACGGTTGGATGAGGACATAGTGTTCGCATTTGCCCGCCCTGACGCCATGTTCTCACAGGTGTGCTGGAACATACCATTTCGGTCTGCATTGGAGGGGAGAAGCAGCATCGTCACTGACCCATATCAGGGTCGTCTTTCCCTGTGCGAGCCAAAATATAATGATAGAAAAAGGTTGAAAGTGCAGGGTTGCTTGGTGCTTTAATCAACAATCTGCTTTTCCAACTGACGTGGGCATACTAGTAGCAAGGGACCAGTTTTAGACACGGTTGTAAACAACGCTTATGCCCCAGCGTAATGCTACGCTTTAAAAAATGTTACTTTCATTGGCCGATTGGTAACGTTCAAATTACTTCCAACTTTCGTCCAGCTGTTCTTGTCTTTTTCTCCCTTTTCTGTGTTAGTCAAACCGTAGCACACACTATGGTATGATGTAATCATTTTGTTGTGTGTGTGAAATTACTTTTCAAAAATGTTTATCGACTGTGAAGTAAAGAATAGATGTTACATTGTTATTTTCTGAACAGTACAGTTCTCTTGGAACGTTTCAGCTGCCAAACATTCTAACTATAGAACAACGTTAAATGTTACAAACCAACGTTATCGTTCAAGTTGTTGGTGACGGCGAAAGCTACCAGTCTATCCATTACAAGTACCTTATTGCTTGCCGGGATATACATACTAGCTAGTTTGTTATCTAACAGCCTGTGACAGAACGATCATGACCGAAACGTCCCAAGTGGCTACTTTCCAACAGTCATGTAAGTATGGCCACCAATTGGCTTAATATGCAATTTCGTTTCTAGCCGTTTCGCCGTCAAAAGAACGCTTAACCCTAGCTCTAACCTTAACTATCCTCAACCACAATCCTAATTCTAACCCTTATGACCTTATCTTAACGATTACTCTAATAATATGTATCTAGGTGCAAATACTGACTTGTAAGAATGGCCGATTGTACAAGCGTCGACGAGTCCACAATATTGTCTGACGACGAAACGTCTGGCGGAGACTCCCAAGATATAATTCTCTGTTACGTTACAGAGGTGAATACAGAAATTCATGTAACTGATATGCAGTGGGGATTTATATTACACTGTCCGACAGTTTATGACTTCAGAAGTGTAGCGTTTTTACTCATTCTCATACGACTGTAATTTGTGAAAAAGGAGCAACTTGAGAAAATCCATATTAACGATCACGAGTCATCGTATACGGTAAAAGTTTTTTCTTCTTTTCAGTAGTATTTTTTAAATTCGTTAAATAGCTTTTTTTTACATTTGTTACGCCAATGGAAACGAAATACACACGTACCTTTCTTTTTATTCAGTTCTTTCCCAAGTAGAAGACTTGACCTCTGAAAATTCTCAAACACCCAAGACATCTTGCGAAAGCTGCTTGATAATTGGTGATCATCACGGGTCAGGTCAAGATGTTGAAATTGCGACCACACAGCGAGCGTTCCACGTCCCGGAATCATCACTGCCACCGCCAACCCTGTACAGATTGACCCACACGGACGGAGAAAAAAACGACACCGCAAGGAGGATGTTTGGTGGAGATGAGTGCTTCATTAGTAAGTTCTGCATGTATACTAGTGACGGTTCTATGGGAACTGTGCTTTACTAGTGCTTGGCGTGCACAACAGTGAGAAATACCGATTCCAAAATATCAATATCTTTTATCTTATGTTTATTTTTTTATTTTCTCTTTTAAATCAGAAAATGTCAATGAAACAGGAAGTGAAAGCGAGCTGGAATGGGACAACTACTTCGCCACATACGCCGAAGAGGAAGGCGATGATTTGGACGCCAACATCAAAGAACGTAGCAGACGCAAGAATGCTGCACCGACACGGACAGGCTATCATTCATCCATCGTCAATCCTATGTACCTGTCTCTCCCACCCCCAGAAGTAATCTACGAAAATTTATTAAAGACGAACAGGCGATCCTATGTGTTACAAAAGTGTGCGTCTGTGCTCGACATGCGATCGGAAACGTTCGGCCAACAAGTGGTTGACGTCGGAAGTCAGTCGTCCGCAATCGGCAACAATTCCTCTCAAAAACTGTCAGTTCAAAACGATTTGGAAACAGTCCAAAAAGGCCTCGCACGGCCAATTTCTGACGACATTAAAAAACAGAAGATTTTGCGCAAAGAAGAACTTAATATAGAAAACATCGACTGCTGTCAAGACGACGAAATGTCGTCAAAAGCAACCGTCAGAGGACGGCCCGAAGGAGTCTGTTTCTCTCTCCAAGACGGCGCTGTTCAGACAAACACAGGCCTAAAAGGGCGCTTTGTGTACAGGCTTTCTTGTTATACCGTCAGGACAACGAAAAAAATAGTACGCTACTTCGGGTGGATGGGATAAACAGGCATGAATATTGTCATCAATATGACATGCTGACGTCCTTTGTCGTCAATGACGCAGTTTCCAATGCACAAGCTTCAATATATATTGCTAAGTATGATCTCAAGAACTCTACATGTCTTACAACATAGAAATGTCTTGTTAGCTTGATAATCTCCAGCAGTATCTAGTAGAATCGTACTAATACTGAGAATAGCCTTTGAATACGCGAACAGCCTTATTTGCATGTCATTCCAATTAATAATAAATTTGACAGATCAAACTGTCCAATACCATGCTGTTGACATTGAGTTGTACCGTTGTGAATATAATGTCTGTTCCTTTAGCTTGCTGGCTGCCTCCACGTGTAAAACTTACGATGGCTTCTCATTCTCTCACAATTTGTGCATCTCATTTACACAATACACAGTTCTGCAGAACAATACAGTGCTGTACGTCTTAGTCGATGTGTCAACCCACTGGGAGACCAAGGGTCACCTGTACTCAGAAGTTCATTGACCGAGAGGCATGCATGCATGGGGGTGTCACGAAGGTATCATTATCTATTGGGAAGAGAACACTTCGAATCACTCTGCTATCTGAAATTGTGGTCATGTAGTGGTAAATCATGTCTTTAGATGAAAAAGCCACAGCACAAAGGAATTCTTAATATGCCACATTATATATCACCCCTCTCCCCCGTAAGAACCATTGGTACAATCTGCACACAAGCGAGCATTCCAGCAGTTATCAATAAGACCTTTGTACTTACGTGTAATGGCTTCAGAAGGGGTAGCATCACCGTTACAAGGGAAAGGCCCGACATCCACCACCGATGACCAAGATACATGCATATGCTGTTGCAACTTCAAGCGTCATTATAAGCAGTTCAAGGACCAGTTGTACGCTCAGGAATTCAGCGATTTGGACGTGCTGTTCGTCCTTTTTGCCGTGGCAACTTTTATTGCTGACATCGGCACAGACCTCGGCCTTGCCTTGACGTATTTCACCGAAGCGGAGTACTGGTGGTTTGCCTTGACGCTGTCCTTCATACTTCTGCCGTCCTTGGTTCTCCAACTCTTCAGCCTGCGGTGGTTGTGTCAAGATAGGAAACCAACAGCGAAGAAAAGGCAGACATGGCTTAGTTGGATAGCAAGATGTACGCTTCATTTTCTTCAGCTAGGAACGGTTGTGAGGTAAGCAGCGCCCAAAATCAACTCCATTCATACTCAGTCATGCTTTTAGTCCTTAAGCTTTCACAACACAATCAACGTGTAACGTTAGCAAATCTAAAGTTCCGTTAAATTCAAGTAATACTTTCTGTTGTTTCCACAACGGAACCTGTGGCGTGTTTGTGGAGCATGTTTGTGCACTGCATACAGCTGCTTTGAAGAAAGAACGGTTTGTAGTTTCTACCTGTTCTAGTTCTTGTGACTACGGATTTCCAGAACAGGGTTGACATATTCAACAAACAGGAGCTCCAGGGAGCCGTTTTGCAAAGTCGTATAGGTAAACTGGTACTGTAAGTTGATGCAATATGCTTCTGTCACATCGATAATGACGGTAGGAAAAAGCCGTCGTCGGTCTAAAGTCGACATAATAGATGACCAATCTGTGACATATTTACAAATGGTAAGTCATTCGGCTTTACGTTCATTCGGGCAGGCTTTAACATGTTCACAGTTAATATCATCGAACACAGTGCCCTGGTGTGGTGATTTATTTATTAGGATTCTCCATATACGATGACAATGGAGGGTGTGATGAAGTTGTTATCCGCTTATTTGCTAAATCGGAGTTTCCAATTTTGTGGGCGTCGTCTCTATATATTACCAGCCCAGCAGATAATTAAACCTACTTTCATACAATCAAATAATCGTCTACTACTTCATACGCCACAGGACTGGAGAAGCTTTGCGTTAGCGTAATAACCCTTCATACCGATAATACTTTTTTAAATCCTCATTCAATTAACATATTTGCGGTAACCCTCTTACAACTTCTTAACGTGTAGATGTCTGGAAGCCATGAGGATCGGCCACAGAAGCAGGACCAGTCGAGACCACGCCCTACGGTCCTGGTATTACCTGGCCTGGATAGCGGAGTGGACAGACATCTGTCTGCTCAGGATGTTTGAGGCTTTCCTGGAATCAGCGCCACAGTTGGTACTACAGCTCTACATCATGCAAGTCAAGGGAGAAGCCGACAGACAAACAGGTACCGTTTTCAAAGATGTAAACATGGAAAATGTTCAAACACAATGTAGCATATCTAAACTACATGTACCTGTAATATACTTATTAATCTCAACCCAAAAAGTTACATTTGAAGGAAGTACATGTAGTACCCTGTTTTGTTTTCAGTGATATCCTGCTGTATCTCCATCACTTCCCTGGCCTCGTCGCTCATCTCATACCACAGGTCTTTACGTGATGCGCTCCCAAACGCGAAGGTCATGAACTATACAGGCGTCACCCTCTGGTTTCTATGGCGACTCCTGACGGTCTCCGCGCGTATTCTTGCCATCGCCGTTTTCGCGCACCAGTTCACGTGGTGGACATTTGTCGGCCTGGGGTCGCATTTTCTTCTCATGTTCGTCTGGCTGATATTTCAGAAGACAAAGTTCTATGGTGGAGAGAGAAGGGCCGAAGAAGTTGGTTTTGACTTCATCATCGCGTTTTTGTATATATTCTGTTGGTTGAACATGAAAGAAAGTCGATCCCGATACAGGGCCCTGTTCTACTACTTGGTAGTCTACGCGGAAAACGTCACATTTGTCGGCTTGTGGTACTGGAAAATTATTTTAGAAGTTGGATCTTTCTATGCCGAATTGGTCCTACTTTGGGTCATGTTTGGGTTTCTGGGAGGAATTGGCTTCATGGTCATGTACTACTTGCTCTGTCACCCCAAAGATATTCCGTTATACGTGCCACCGTGCAGTGCTGAAGCAAAACGTCAGGGGTCGTCACTGCATGTGGATATTCAAGACGGACTTGACCAGGAAGAGCAGGCGACCAAAACCCCCTGCATTGAGGATATTCGACAGATGGGAAATGCAACGGTTCCGGGTCATAAACGACATGTCCTCAGTCTGGGCTTCGCGTATCGCTGGAGGGCTACAGAAGAGGACAACACCAATGTCATAGACGCATCAGAAAGCAGTATGTAAAATGGAAGCCTCCATGTGCCAGCCTTAATATCCCATTAGGTTATATTCAGGCAATTGAGGTCTACAAAAGGGTAACAAAGCGATGAATTTGAATAGTTAACGTTGAGTCTACCTCATTACTACTAGTAGTAACACCAACATCGACATATGGCTAACACTACTATAGACAGTAGACAAGTTAAGATACAAACTCCTCCCATTGTACTGTAAAGACTGGTTGGCATGTTCTGCATGTCTTTCATTCTTACCAATAAGTTGGGTAGAGATCAAAATGTCTCCAGTCGGGCTGTTGTAACATATTAATTTTGTAAAGCATCTTTTGATTTTCTTCTTGCGGTAATTTTCTTATTGGATGGTCATGGATAGGGCTGGGTATCGGTACAGTGTACCGGTACAAAACCGGTTTTTCTTATTGGACCGGTCCAGAAAAAGCGGACCTGAAAAAATTAGGTGGACTAGATGTTGGACCGGATGTTGGACCGATTAGAAAATTTACAGATTATTCTATCAGGCATTCACACGTTTTGGCGCTTGCAGGTGCAAGAAAATAACAAGAGTGAAGTAGAATAGAGTTTATAGTAAATTTCTACCACGTTTTACGGCCAATCGTACAGGTGCAGTAAGCGTTGAAGGATTTTAAAACGCTAGTGTAAGTCTAATACTCCACCAAATAGATCTCTTTGTAGTGAAATGGACCATTGGTATGAGTCATACTGCATCAGGTCCAGGTTCAGGTCCGGACCTGGACCTGATCCTCTGGACCTGAACCGGACCTGGACCTGAATTTTCTGTACCGGTACCCAGCCCTAGTCATGGATGGACATGAACTAATTATGGTGAAGCAAGAAAGTTAACAAGCATAACTTTTTCCCATACATTTAATGCCAATGCATGCCTGACATCTGTTTCACTGATAAATGTACTTGAACACATTGATTGAAGTTCACGCAAATATATTTCTTGAAAGTACAATTGTTGAAAATATATGATAACTGAATGACATTAAAATCTAACCATATTTCTCTTCTGTCACAGTTGCATCATTTATGCACACAAGATTTGTTACATATCGAGAACACATGATCTTCTTTGGATTGCTTTCCAACATATGCATTGTCGTTATGACTTCAAGACAAAAAGAGATGACACTTAAAACAGCATATTATCCATTAACACTGGCTGGCTGATCATTGACTGATACTTGGCAGTTAAGTCCTTACCATTTATAGCTTACGGTTACATTGTGCACATTGTCAAGTTCACAAAGTCACCATGTTGCTTTTGACAAAACATACACTTAGGTTATAAAACAATTATGGTGCTGGAAAAATAAAAATGTCATGTGGAAAATACTGAATAAAATGCAGTAAAAGTAGTGGCTCTTTGGTAAAGTGTGACACAGAAGAAAAATTAAATTTACAAACATGGCAAAATACACTTCTGTCTACAACTCTATCTAGTCTATGCAGCCTTGTATTTTCCCACATTGAACATGATAGTAGAGCTACATAACAGTATCTGTACAAAATATTTTCACAGCATGATCATATTCTAAAACACAACATATAATAAAGAATGGAGTTTGTGGTGTGCACAAATCTGATATTTCATATAAATATAGAGCAGACATGCAATGAAAATCAAATGCTTAACACATTTCCCTATAATATTAAAATCCAGTATTCATTGAACCCCTTTTTTATGATATCCATCGGAAGTGTACTGTACATAGGTAACATTTTAAGTACGATTTCCTCACCTTTGTCCATGCATTTTTATACCTGATTTTCTGCAATATATAAGCTCAAGTGCAAGTGTCTCCCTTTTCAACATGAGTAAAACATCACAAATCACAACTAATATGGCATACTATTTTGATATGGATAAAAATATTTCTTTCCTCCCTAGTAAAATATGACTTTGTCTCTTGCATTAAGTACTTCAGGCCAAATATGACTAAGACACAGAGTTTTAGCAGTGCTACAGAGAATACAATTGATTGTACCGTGTATACTCCTCTTAACCATGTCAAGGAGCGAGATCATTTTCGTCTTCTAAATTGTTGACACGGAGGTGGGATCTTCTTGTTCTTTTAAGCTCCATGTTACTGTGATGAACCATAATAAGTTATTCTAAGTAGCTTACTACCATCCTGTCCTTAAGTACATGCAGAATTGGTAGAGAGACACAATAAGCTGGTTGATGGTTTGAACTGCATATGCCTGAGGTCAAAGGAGAAGGCTCCTAAGGTGTAAACAGTTTTGTGCTTGATACTGCGTCCAGAAGTGTTTTGTAAGAGGATTTTCAACTTTGACATACTACCTACAATGTACCACACTGGGTATGCACACTTGAAACCATGAACCAGCTTACTATACTCAAATCATGCTCATTTATACATTTGCCTATCACCCGAGAATGTTGTTATTGCACGACTGTGCCTCAGGATAACCATTATGTAACTACATGAAATCTGCTTATCCTATATCTGCTATCATTTTTCTTCAGTCTGCCATGTGCACATGGCACAGCATGTGTGACAGGTTTGGTTGTGGAAGTTTCTTCCTGGATTTGGAAGCAGCATCAGCTTTTTCCCCCCAACTCTTACATAGCAGCAGCTTCCATCTGTGCAGTGGTTCGTTGTTTGGCCTCCTTCTGTGCCCTGATCTTGGTCAGCATTGTCGTGACCAGTTTGGGCAGGTCGTACTCATGGTTCCAGCCCAGGTCCAGTCTGGCGTTGGTGTCATCCAGGACCTGTGGCCAGGTATCAGCTGCAAAACCATGAAAAAAATGATTAGAAGTCTGCAAATGTCACAGAACTATGGCTGCCAAAACCATGGTTATTTAACAAAATTGCATAAGAACCAGGGACAGGTCCTGAAAACAGCCTGAGCAAGTCATTGTTGTCCCTGTTTTATTTTCTAAATATTCTCAAGACAACTTTTTAGCAAGTATCAAACTGTGTCAATGACCAGTTTTACTGGACATGTACATCATGTTTTTCTCCACCTGGATACCACAAAGTACTGTTTATGTAGTTACAGAAGTACAAAACATGTCATATCAACCCACCTATAGCCTGTCTGCTGTCAGGTTTGTACTCTATATCAACCCACCTATAGCCTGTCTGCTGTCAGGCTTGTACTCTATATCAACCCACCTATAGCCTGTCTGCTGTCAGGCTTGTACTCTATATCAACCCACCTATAGCCTGTCTGCTGTCAGGCTTGTACTCTATATCAACCCACCTATAGCCTGTCTGCTGTCAGGCTTGTACTCTATCTCCATGTCAGGCACGTGTTTCTTCACCTCTGCGTAGATCTCTGCAGGAGTGAAGCTCATGGCCTGGATGTTGTACACGCGCTGCTTCAGTCTGTGCTCGGGCAGCTCCATCACCTCCGCTGTGGCCCGCGTACAGTCGTCGATGTACATCATGGGGAGGCGTGTGTCGTGCTCCAGGAAACACTCGTGTCTTTGGGTCGTCACCGCGTCGTGGAAGATTTCTGTTGAATAGTCTGGAAACAGGGAGGATGATCTTTAAGATTAGCCTATAGTTAATTTGCCAGAAACAACAAGTCTCTATCAGACTGACTACGCTGGCTATCATATTAATATGAGAATTATTTGCCAGAAGGATTTGCTATCAAAGGAGTTGGCTGGCCACGCAGTTGAACTGACTCCAATGGCCAATTTCCTTTTTTTTTTTTGGACCAAATTCTACTATCCTTGTACCCCCGTAGGATGGCCTGGTGGAGGCTAAAAAAACAACTATAAAGGCTTATAATCAATCACAATCTTTTGCTCTTTCTTATTGCACACAGCATTGTGCTACGTTCTGAAACAAAACATCTTTTTAACCTACAAAAAAGACAATGACACATCCCTTATGTTCTAAGTAATACTACGTAAGTTTGGTGAAAACTGGATAGAACAGCAAGAGAAGTTTTTGGTGCAGTACCTGTAGTTCCACCGCCAGGTGGCGTTTCTGCAGAGATGATACCAGGGAAGCGCAGACAGCGGAAGTCCAGACCATACTTCTGGTGGTAGTACTGAAGCAAGGCCACACAAGGAGATTCCCTTATCAAGCAGAATCTAGTCTTGACTACAAAGTACTAAAACTAAAAGACAATTAATTGCATCTCAGTCTCTCTTATTGGTCAAACTTGCTTGATTCAAAGTGCAATGCCTTTTCATTCCTCATAGTGCTATGTAGCTCTCCTAAAACTTGCTTTAACCAAGTACATTAGGCCACCTCTACAGTAGTATCAGTAGTATCAGCTCTCCAAAATAATAAGAACAATGTCCCACAGCTTGACACAGCAGTACAGTGCACTGAAAAAAATGCCCCTTATAATCTAATTGGGAAGAAAAGGTCTAAATTATACCATCAACACTTACAATTACATGCACAGCTTCCCATTTTTCTACTACATGTACTAACAGAATCATGTTCAGGTAAATCACACATGTCTTTGTAAGTACCAAGTACTAACATAACCTATATATTAGCCAGTGTCTTTCCTACACAAGTGGAGTTAACCTACCTCCCCCATGAGTTCAGCGTGCACCTTCGCCACACCGTAGATAGTCTGGGGCCTCTGGATGGTGAGGTCAGGGGTCGGGTTACGCGGGGTGGTCGGACCGAAGGCTCCGATCGTGCTGGGGATGAAAACCCTCAGTTTGTACTGTTTACTGACCTCCAGGATATTGTGCATACCTTCAATGTTTACCTAGATGTGCAAGATTGATAAAAAGACATCAGTTGAGAGCAGTGTACAGAATGAACCTAAAACTTCAGGAATTTATCTGTTATCATGCTGAAAATTCTCAAAGAGAATCATGCAGAAACAGCAAAGATAACTAAGTCTTGGAAAGGTCTACATATACTGTAAATGTTTGTGGTACATGTACTTGAATTTTTGCAGTTTCTGCTGTGACACCGCAAATATGCACTTTCAATGTATAACGTACACATGTACGGTACTACAATTCTGTGCTACAAAATTGTTTCATCTGCAAACTGAAAACATTGCAAAATCCTCTTTCTCCATTCAACCACAGAATCAAATGAACCTTCAGGAGAAGCTACCTAAATTCCTATCAGCTACATGTGTGTACATGAAAATCACTTGGTCATCATGTTTCTTCTGTGTAGTTCAGTAACTTTAGTCACAGTAACATAAAAGACAATGTGACAATGTTTATTTTCTTGAAGATTATAGTACAGTGGAATTCGCTTATTTGGATAGCTCATTTGTCAGCGCATTTTATCCAATAGTCCGAAGTATCCAACAGTCCGAAGTTGGGCCACTTAGGCCCGAAGGGAGCCGGGAGGGGGGCGAATATAGGATTACTACTACGCAAGACACAAACACTACACACACGATACGGAACTTCATTTACAAAAGACCTACAAAACTTTTTAATCAGACATTTGTTCATTCATCTAGAACAATAGTCTAAGCAGTAGTCAACCTACAGTACTGTTTTGTATGAATGGAACGTCAACTGTTTGAATCTATAACATCATCAAATAGCCAGCAAAATATCGAACAGATTCCAGTTACAAGCTTTACATAATTATATGTTCCGATATTGTACAATTTACGTGCGGTGATAAATCTAATAAAGATTTTTAAGTCGGTGGCTAAATGAACATGTAGAAAAATACGCTTGACTCGCACTGCCGAGGGCATAACTAAATGTACCACAACAAAGACAAACACAACTCCGCTTGTATGAAAAAATCATGTTGATTTCGTAATTTTGAGCAAAATGACGGTAGGTATTGGAGAGATAAACTCTTCACCTTCTTATTTACATCTTGTGTCCACAAATTACGCTGAAATTTCAAACTCGACGCCGTCTTTCGCGGTGGAAGACGGAAAAAATCACTTTCAAAACATTTAAAATGGCGTCGAAGCGTGGGTTGAGATATCCCACCATTCAATGCGGCTTATTGCAACATCACAGTTCATTGACCCTGTTGCGTTACGTGCGCTGCAAAAATCTACGTAGCGCGGCCGAAATCAGCTCAATAATGAGACAGTGGCTATGTAAAACACATTTTTTGTAGGGTAAACCAAGTTTAGACATTGTCTGAAGGCGAAATATGAACAGAAAAGCGTGTTGACATCCACCCGTCATGCCTTGCGGCAACCTACCAGAATGGCGCCTGACCAAATGTTCGCGCGCTTCCACAGCGGTATCAGATTTTTGGTGGAATCTACCTTTTTTTCGGTTCTTTTCATGATTTTATGCCATCATACATACAGTTGTTGGTTAATTTTGGCCTCATTTTGTAAGTTCTAGCGTATATTTTCCCATTTTATTCGATATAAGTTGACGTAATCCTATCCAAAAACCCGAAGTTTGAGATGGCGGGTTATCCAATTCTGCGATGTCTTAAACAATAGAATGAATGGCAAACGGTTTGGGATTTCGCAATTCTATACAATTACCCGAATTATCCAAATAGGCGTAATACGAATAATTGGAATCCACTGTACATGTGTAAACCAATAGCAGGGCTCGTACCTTGATTGCCAGGGGTACGTTAGCCTCGCCCACAGCGCTGAGCAGGGCACTGAAATGGATCAACCAATCAATGCCCTCGTTCACAACCTTCTCTTGAAGGTTCTTAAAGTCCAGGATGTCTGCATAGATGTATCTACCTGGAGGAGTGATGGGACAGGGAGAGACTGTTTTATCTACCAAACTTTAAAGGAATAGACTAAATGGCTACAACCTATTTTATTCCTGTCTTTCAGTCCTACTTAGCAATGTGCTACCCACTGCCATGATATGGTGTCTTCATGCAAAATTACCTGACATTGTGTAGACACATCAGGGCTCGAAATACTTTCTTTTGCATACCTCCACTGGTGCATGTAACATTGAAAATTACCTGCACCAGACAAATTTTACCTGCATCACTCTGAACTTAGGAAGTATGGATCATACTAAAACTGTCCAGGTACCATTGCTATTTTTTTCTTTTATACTTAATAGGTGGTAACAGTCAATGCAGCTAAAAACAATCGACATACAACTACACCATAAGAAATTTATGTATAAAACCCAGAACATGGACCAGCGCAGGTTAGGTGCAGTTAGACCAGAAATACCTGCACAGCTCCAATTTTACCTGCACTAACCTGCATATGCAGGTGGTATTTCGAGCCCTGCACATCCAGGGGAGCATAGTTACATGTCAACAGTCTTGTGTTGTGTAATCATGTACTATAGTATACAGTTCATCTTCAGAGAGGTGATACCAGGGCCTCCACAAGTTCCTGCCCAACATGACAGCAGAGTTCATAATCCTAAAGTCCTGCATCCTCCTGAATGGATCAATCCTGAGGCCCTCTTGATGTTCAATCATGGTTCTATTTTTAACACCTCCATCAAAAACAGAGCTAGTAGGACAGAATGCTGCTATCAAATTGAAAATACAGACTGACTTCTGTTTAGCCTTTTGGCCCTGAAATCCTCTCAGGCCATTTCTGGGGCTATTTTTTTGACGGAGGTGTTCCAAATAGAATATGGGATTCTGCTTGTTCAGTATGGCATTTACTCTCACCTCTCAAATAGAAGTACCCCCTGGAATAAAAGTACCCCCCGGACAAATCTTCAAAATCTAATAAAAGTACCCCCTGGAATAAAAGTACCCCCCGGAAAATTACCAAATTGACATGTAAACTGTGCCCATGCTACTTCAGTCCAAGAGAAGATGATAAGCAGGTAGGCTCTTTTTATTTATTTAAATGCCTCAGTACCATATCAGTTATTTTTTTATTTTTTATTTTTTATTACCATATCAGTTAATTGTATAAATAATGAACAGAATAATTCCCATGTTATTGCACATATTTTCTTTATCTGAGTGTCACACCATCAACAAAGATTAAAATAAAAGTAAAAAAAATGACTGAAAATAAAAATTGAAGAAATAAAAAAAGAAGTTTATTTTATAATCATTGTTACAAAATAACATTTTGAAGAAACATTCCAACTTAGAATACCCTATTCACCACTTGTGCTATTTTCAATGTTGCAGAAACCAAGGTCATAGACACTGCCCCCTATCGAGAAATACCGGTACTGCAGAAAATATATGATTCTCTCGCGCATTACCGTGAGATTCGGCGTGAGTTGATGAATCCAACATGGCGGATCTTTTCGAGCCGATTGAACGCTATGCTTTGTTTTGGAATGATTTTTTCGTTGCTGGAACATTAAAACAAGTTGACTACGGGTGAAAAATAGTGGAAAAGTATTGGTAACTTTTTAATTTGTTTGGTTGGTGGTTAATTTCTGTGTTTTGATAGAGAATTTACGGAAGTAAGCGACTGTGTGTGTAGCATGTGACCTCGATGTTTTCGTCTTTGTTCAGCGCAACATTTCAAGATTTTTGGAAGGTTAAAGATGGTCTTAAACGAAAAGGATATATTTTTTTACGAGTCCAGTACCGAATCACTTGTGTTCCGCTATTTTTGGACCTGAACCGAAACGTTTTTGCAAGTCCAGAACTGGTCCTGCGTACCGGTACGCATCCCTAGTTATGTTTGGGTCATAGCGCTAGCGGCAGGGAAATCCGCGATGCCTCGTCCGAAAAATAGTGAATATTAAGCAAAAATACAGCGGAAATATGGGCAGAAAATACCAAACTTTCAATATTTTTGGGGTCCCTGGTTAGTAAAGAAAGCCCCAATTTGAAAAAAAAAATAAACGTACCGTCTAAAATAAGGACGTACCGGGTGGATTTTGAGGCGGAAAAAAATAAACGTACCGGTACGTTTATTTGAGAGGTGAGAGTAACAGGATCGGTCCAATATCTTCAAAGAAGGATGACCATATGCCTATTCCATAGTTAACCTACATATCGTGTGTGAGATTAAACTCCTAGACAAATTGCTAAAAAACTGCCATGCTTTGAAGTGAATTTTCTGTTTGATATCCAATCTGACAGTGGGAAGCCGATTATCATCATATTCACTTGAAGATAACAGTTCTTATCTGAAACTGAAAGAAATAAAAAGGGTAAATTTCCCAGATTCTCTGACATGTCTTGGTGGGTTCACTATGTCTGACATGATCACATTATCAGCCCCATATTTCTTCCTGGAATGCAAACCAAAAATTAAAGACATAATTTTCCATCAAATGAACTTTTACTAATCACTGCAACTATATCTC
>NC_049980.1:10958073-10969035 GCF_000003815.2 Branchiostoma floridae | reverse complement strand
AAAATTGT
The DNA here is from genome assembly GCF_000003815.2 of Branchiostoma floridae. Lineage (NCBI taxonomy): Eukaryota > Metazoa > Chordata > Leptocardii > Amphioxiformes > Branchiostomatidae > Branchiostoma > Branchiostoma floridae. The sequence goes on along the minus strand of NC_049980.1, from coordinate 10,969,027 downwards.
ACAGTAACCCCCAAGTTGTATAACACCCCCCCCCCCGAAAACTACAGCATTTAAGGTGTCATAGATGTCTATTTACCTGAGTAGGCTGGCAAGCCCACTTCCCAGCTGTCCCAAACCACCTGTAATGAGAAAAGAAACTCTCACCATTTCAGATAAAATGATCAACAAAGTTATGTACTTTCATGAAGCAGAGGCATTAGAGCTTCAATTCCCACCCCCCACCCCCACATTTTGCCTTCATTCTGGGCAGCTTGCAGTGGCTCAGACCACTCTACCTCTCCAAGCACCTACCTCTATCATGCAAAAGCAATATTGAAATGTTTCAGGTACTTATATTTTCACGGAATGTCCACTGCAAAGTCATCACATCATCACACTGTTAATATCTGTTTCCAATGTTTTGCAGAACCGCTTCCCACTGCAAACTCAAACCTGCTTTTATTAAACTTAAATAAGTCCCTGCAAAACAAACTATCTACCATACATGTAGATATATCAAGTATCAAAATTCAAATGCCTGAGTGAATTGTGGGACCCCACCTGTGATGAGGATCCTCGGTGCGGGCGTCTCTTCGACAGGCATCTCGTCCTGAGAGAACCCGTTGAAGAAACGTACGCAGTGCCGCACCAGCTGGGTCCTCTGGAGGTCATGGCCAGCACTCCGGCACACTGACTTTGTTATGGCTGGAAACATTCCTGCACTGAGACCTGTAGGCACACAGAAGACATCAGTGTTTACTGTATACCAGGGTTGAACAAATTTTCTAAAATCCACTTGTCCTATCGGGCAAGCACATAAAAAATGTACTTGCCCGAACCAATTTTTCACTTGCCCAAAATTCAAATGTCACTGTTACTAGTACATGTATATGCATTTTCACTTCCAGCAATGGAATGACAATTGCTTGATGTCATGACTGTAAAAAGTAACAAGTATATCAAAATTGCACTATAATCAATGGAAAAATCTTACTTGCCCGATCGGACAAGTGGGGTAGGACATGCACTTGCCCGAACAGCACTTTCACTTGCCCTGGACAATAGGGCTAGTGGACTTGTTTATCCCTGGTATACACTAGGGTAAACCTTCAAATGTTTCTGGTGGTCTTATTTTTGCAATGACCTCTCGACTGGCAATGCTTGAGACCACGAATATGTGACAGTGTTTTCATTGTATTACAATGTACTACTACTGTACAACGTTACATGTACTGCACTACAAAATTGTTTCTAGTGCTTAAATCACCATGGAAAAATTCTACCCCCCTGACAAATTATTTAGCAACATGAAATTAAATCCCTGCAAAAATAAATGAATAGAAGTTTATCTAGATGTAATTCCATTCTATTTGTTTAAGGTGAAAGTTGGAAAATATTTATACGAGTTGCTTTGCTAATCTGCACTGAAAAAAAAAGGAACAGCCATAATGTACACTGTATCCATGTTCCAAAAGAGTACTGTAAAAAGAGCCAAACAAGTGGCGCCAGGCAGCCCAGCAGTTTAGTTATTCACAAAAGGAACATGTCTACCAGAATTTACACACCTTCGATGCAGGGGGCACAAACAAACAGGTTAAAGTAAGACCTTGTAAGACTAAGAGGAACATTTGTCTCCATGCAACACTGTACTGTCAAGACACTCAATTGCTGACTCATTCCTGCATTGCACAAATCTCTGTTGAGTAACACTAACAATGACATGAGAAAGTCACATTTCATTTGAACAAGTCCAACAACAATCATAGAATCTGAGTCTCAATCACTTTCTGATTGCAATGATAACATTGTTTTGTTATCCTATAGACCAACAAACAAATGACCATAACACAAGGAATCAAAATACATATCATTGTATGCTAATCTACATCTGTTTTCTCTATCATCTACACTACACCTTCATGTATCCACTTTGATGTACATCCTAGTCAAAACACTGTGTTAGACTCTTAGAGTTTCTTTGTTTTCTTGTGATCACAAACAGCCAGTAGAAAAACATTGTGTTATCAGCATATATACATTTGTATGTGAAACATACAAACCCCTTGGTCTAATCAAAGAGGTCTAATCAGGTACTGTATGCCTCCATGAGGAAATGATTGTGTGTATAGGAGCCAAATGTTTGCACTTTCAACTTTGTACTCATGGGGTACTTAGAGGGTCAAAGGTCCACAGTAGCACATCCAACATGCCTTCAGTCAATAAGGGTCTCTGGGGAATTGTGTGTACAACTGGAATCCCAGTTACAAATGTGGTAAAATCAGTACAGTGGAAGCCAGTTAATTGCACATCGGATTAACGCACACTTCTGTTAACTGCACGGAATCCTCAAATCCCAAAACAGTGCGGTCCAGGTAGATAACTTCGCATTATTGCACCAGCCGGATAATTGCACGAAATTCACTGGAAAATAGGCCGTGCAATTAAGCGGCTTTTACTGTAGTAAAGAAAGCTGAGCTGTGCACTCTTGAACTTGAAAGCTCTGTTTAATGTCATATCATTACACGAGGGGTCTGGGTTTTTTTTCATTGCCAATCACAGCTAATGTGCATACCAAGCTTTGGTAGAATGATTGATTACATACACATGTGGCTTGATAGGTTGGAATCCTGTGCTCTATTTTAGTATTTAGCCCATGTGACGTGTCATATACAGGTTAGCATATTTCCACTTCTACAGTACTACTGTAGACAGTAGACTGGATGTCAGATTGTTTCCAGGGCTTAAAGTTAAACACACCGTGTGACAGTTATCACATACAGCACACCAGAGTGGCATTCTACTTGAGCTAAGGAGGTCTGTGTGGTCAAGGAAACAGTCTGGTATATCCAGGCTACATCTACAGTAGGCTTTTCATAACCTAATACCAGGATTGCACCAATCCTCTACACTGTACACTGTATGTGTGTCTCAAACAAGGAGAGTGCTCTTTATCCCTTTTCAAGGCTCTTGACACAGAACCTGACAGAAGTACGTTATATTTCTTTAATGTCCTGGCAGAAATATTGTTACATGTGTGTGAGTAAGATACCCATCAATACTTTTGCATTCCAATATAATATTCAATATCAAAGTTTTACATATGGTATCTGTGTCTACAAGATAACTGACATTTGTGTATAAGGGTTAATTGGGGTCATAAGTTGACATAACAAATTGCCAACTGAACATACTCTACTTTAGTATGAAATATGGGATTCAAAATGTAATATCTAATCATCATCATTAAGTTCTTTCTATATATATTATTAGTTTAACTTGTTTGGGAAAGGAAGACATGTTTTCAAACACGAGTTTTAAGCCAAGACTTTTGCAGGTGGTAAGACTTCTGCAGGTGGTGATTTCTGTTCTTAAGTGGCCATTCATCAACCTGCCTTTCCAACAATACACATCCATGCTTCAATTTCCCAGTAACAGTTTCTTGGCCCTAAGGGCAAAGTGACCTCAGAGACAAGCTCCTTACTTTATACTCTCACTTTCATCGCTATATGATGGTTGTATCACCTGGAAAGGGGCTATTCTGATCATGACTATAGGGAAAGGTGTCAAATCTGAGGAAAAAAAGTTTTCACTGATTCCAACGGTACAAAAACATAATATTTCAGTCTTTGACAAGCTTGATTACCCTATAAACAGTACTAGTAACGTTTCACCCCTCCCCAATTATTCGTGTGTAGATATCTCACCATGCTATACACCCCAGCCTCTCAATCATTTATAGTGATGATTCAAATTGATAAATTTATTGCTGAACTAAAACCTGTTGATAAACACTGATTTAAGAAGATTCAGGGGTGAGCCACTGATTGAACCATAACATGATTAGTAGGTCAGGTCACCGCACACACACGCGTAACCGTAATGATTCGGAATTTTCCACATGCCTCTTTACAAGGCATACTCAACGACAAAGTACGGGACGCATGATCACAGTCTATGGGCAGTGTTGATCATCATGGTGTTACCAAGAAGGTTATATCTGATATAACCTCCTTGGTGTTACACACACATGTGGTCTCTATGGTACGGGGAAATACACATAGACATTATGGCACCGGTGAGAGAGAATCGTTCGTTTTCAGTCACGTTGTTGCACCATAAATAACGCCTACAAATTAATTTATGCCACATGGCTGGCTCTTGGGGCTGTGCGCTGGCAGCGTTACTGTAAGGGCCTTTCCCGGTATAAACTCTTCTCTGCTTGCTGCAGTTCACAGCGGAATCGTTTGATTATGTAACCTTAACGTAGGATTTGAGGGAAGACACACTACAGTACAATCTAATTTCAAAACGCCCTTGAATGGCGGCAAAATGTGACAGGTCGAACTGCTAGTTCAGTACTGGTGGGGCCATGTGTGAAAGCCGGGCTGCAGCCTCTAGCAGTTTTCTGAACGATCAGCACATAAAAATTTCGCACATAAACCAGGCTTACCTCAGGTGTAACGTATTCTCTTCAAATAGATGCTGCTGAGGTGTCTGTGTCCGGAGAATCTGACCTAATTTTTATTTCCCCCTGCTGACGATCGCCCTGTGTGTGGAAAGTGATCCCTTTCCACCATGTGACGATTCTTCTGACGTCATGGCGAGCCCCCAGGATCTGACCAATCACAGACCAGGTAACTTCCGACCCAAAATTGGTCACAGGTAAAGCAGAAACTAGCAGATTATTTGCTACGAAATGATAAAAAACACAAATTCTCGAATTAGCGATTTATTTGGCTATATCATTATACATAACACACTTCTTGTACACTAACGGAAATAGATTTAAGGGCCGAATGTCAAGTATTTGTTTCAAGACTGTTAGTTTTCAGGGCACATTCCTTTGTTTTCATTTTACGACGTCTTACTATTTGCTGAACTATTACATTAACTTCGAGGGGGAGGATGTCAACAAGTGATAATCATAGACCTAAAGACAAGATAGTAGATAATGTAACATAGATAGATAATTTCATACCATGTGTTATTTTATTTTTAAAAAAGAAGCCAGTTTTATTCTTCTTTTGTTTTAATATTTGACGTAAAGTTTACACCGCGAATGCCCCTTTTCTATAGAATGGTAGCGTCTAGATTTTGGGAAATCCATCATGGCTGCCGTCAGATGAAAATATTGGGGTGTTGCCAAATTCTTACCAGTTTACTGCTGATTGTTGGTATTTTAATTTTCCCTCCGATATAAGATGATAACCTAAGGATTACCTGTGATATTTGGTTGGAAACTAAAGGCGTGGGGACGTCTCATACGCAGGTTCGCTTTGTGTTTATGTTATCTGCTAGCTTTGGGCATGAATATGAATCGTTCTACAAAACAGCTGCAGTATAAACGTTGATGGTATTTGTGCATGCTCTAGACATCATTGAGGTGCATTGTTAAATCAACGAGGTTATAACCTTCTTGGTTAAATGTTGTCTTTAAAAGTATTGTTTGTATAGAACCAAGTGAGGTTTAAACTTCTGTGTTGGTGGCTTGGTGCACTAATTATAATGCAAATCACACACTTAACAAATTATGCAACAAAAATTGGGGGTGCAACAATAAGCCCTTTCACAAAGATGTTAAAGGAAGTCTAGGTATTATTTGACGTCAAAGGTTAAAGCCCACAAAAAGTCAACAAAACCAGCCTGGACGTTGTTATGTTAATTGAAACTGGTCGAAACAAGGACTGTTTTCATTTTCGATGCCTTTTCCTTCGACATATTACCTAGAATTCCTGTCATCGCACATGCGTTATGTTCTCTGTGAAAGGGCTTGTTATGTGCAACGATCATAGGTGTCCAACAATTGTATGTCGTATAGTGTTTCTTTGGAAATCCCACCATTATTTTTGGAGACTTCCCCAATTAACTAACTATGTCTAGTATTACTTCAGTATTAGAGAATCGTGCTAAGCATATCTGAAGATTTTAGGCAACCAGTCCCCTTCACTCAATTGTTACCTTTGTAGGGACTGTAACTTTTGTGATATAACGCCAGTACATTATATCAAGATGTACATATGATATATGTACATCTTGATCTATGTATAACAAATTATTGTTATCTATTTACGTCTCATTTTGGTAAAATTGTTCCTAGTGATTTAATGCGTGGGAATCAACATGTTTCGTAACAAGAAGAAAAAGAGCAAGAAAGAGGGTGACAACTCACTCAGCAGTAAAAACAGCTCCAGTGGAAAGGTCAGTTTATCTTTGTTTCTTATATCTTCTGAAAATTATGTAAACACCAGCAATTGCTAGGAGAATTAAGTTCTTACAGTGTCTGTATACTAGTAGTTATAGATATTGTTTCATGAAGTACTTGTTATCTATTTATTTATTGCATGAACACTACCAGCAAGTAACACTTCTTGGTCAATGCTAGTTGCTATGAATAATTGTGCCTGAACATCATCATCTAGATGATTCAGGTATACAAGTTCCTAACAGGGAAAGAGAGGTTTAAACACTCACGTCTTCTTCTGTGTAGACAATGCAAAGTCACTGTTACAAACTCAATGTTCACTTGGCCAGGGTAACATTCTGTCCCCAGTCTTTCAGTGTATTAAGAAGAACTCTCTATCAGTGTAACAATCTGCCAGATAAAGTACATGTAGTGCAGAACTGTTTCAAGTCAAGAGTGTATAAGTAGTGTACTAAAGAAGAAGAAGTATGAACTTTGAGACAAGAGTGACACTAAAGGCAGTTAGCCTTCTTCACCTAATCATCCTAAAGGTATTCTCAAGGTATAAGAAAAAAAAAGGACTTCCATTTTTGTTCAAAGAATAAGTTGTTATATCTGTCACACTTCCAGGCATCCTCAAGCAGCAGTGGCCAGTGGTCCCGATCCAGTGGTACAGGGTTTGAACCCAGCTCAGAGTCCCAGAGAAGCTCAGGTAAGAGACTGGGATGTATGTTTTTACTCATTAAAAGGACATATGAACAGGCTTTTAGCTAGGATTTTATTATAAGGCTTGGTAAGTCGTGGTACGTGATATAGGCGCAACTGTTGTAAGCATCCACCTTCCATGGATCAGAGGTTTTGTGAATTTTAGTTGAATTTCAAAAAGAAGTTAAAATGGTGCATTCTAAAGTACATTTTCTTGTATCTTGAGGGGCAAAATCACTGTCAGAGAGGTCACAGTAGAAGACTGTCACCACAAGTGACATAATGGCATCCCTGGTCAACGAGAATTTCATGCTTATCAGGGGATCTGCTACCCAGTGACATCTAGGTGTACGGTCATCTAGTGCGTCCAGTTGATGCCTGGATGCATGCCTGGCTAAATCCTGCATATGAAATGTATACTTGCAAAGACATGTTCCTCATGAGTGAAGATAAAACTTATCATTGCAATATTTAGAAGAAGAAGAAACGAAAACACTGCCCATGTAGCTCTAAATGCATTTATATTGTTGATGATCAATTTGAAGGGTATCTGCATACATGGCTACTCCCCTCCCTCAGGTGTGTCAGCAGTGCTGGGCGGGGTCGCAGAGTTCAAGGTGAAACTTCTGGCCGTGCTGGACAGCCTGGAGGATGTGGACAACCAGGGAGCCATCGGCATGATCAACACCATCGACCTCAACCAGGTCAGACTGGTGGCTACACTATGTACATAGAGATTCCATATCACACAAGGTCCCAGCATTACTCTGTTACAAATGTATATCAAATATGTCATACTCACCAGAGAAAACACAGATTTCTATGTGAAATGCATCAGAAATTGAGAAAACCATGCATAAGCCTAACAACGGTTATTAGCATACCTTTATTTTCTTTTGTTAAGAGGGATATTCCTTGCTGTTGGAAACATTTAGGAAAGTAAATTTTGTTGTCAAAATCTTGAATAACAGACTTGGTTACTTTGTTGTATTGATAGTAGACTATAATTAAATCCATGCCTTTTACAGCAATACCGAAGGATACCCTTCATTGCCAAGGATGAAAGTCAAGTCATCCTGGTATTGTTCAAGTATGGGATAAAGGTCATGGAGGTCAACTCACCTGTGGTGAGTGGTTTTAGTCTTTGTTTCTTAGTTACTGACTGCTTTACTAGTAAGTTGCATTGTGTTTTATATAGTTGAGACTTCCTTGCGGCACACAGGAGTGCAGCATGGCAGCAACTGGTTATATCACACTGAAGGACCTGTCACACCTAAGCTTTGCATATCTAGTGAGGATACCCCTACAGTACTTGCTGCCAATGAATTCCACTCTACAATAGCTCTATGCTAAAAAAATTTTGAACATCTCAATCCTGGGTGGAAATTAATGATGTGAGTAGTGATAGTCTGGGTACTATCTTCCATGGTGGCCACTGGCTCAATCTTTTCCTTGGATAATGACATTTGGATCTTTTACCTGTCCGAAATCCCTGCAGACTGGGGAATTATTGCCTCATTCTATACAACAGACATTATGGGTCTGTACTAAATTGTCTGTCACCAATGTGCACTGCAACCAGCTAAAAAATTGAGCCAGCAGTCACTAAAGAAGATAGTTCCCAGGCCAGAGGAGTGAGCCACTTTTATATGAAGCAGGGCTTTAGCCAGCTCGAAATTTTTTTCCGTCAGCCAATTACAATCGTCGCGAAAACCGCGAAAATTAATTAGAAGGACTGAACTGAGACCTTGAAAAACGGGTTTTAATGAGATTATCGTATGCGAAAGGGCGCCGACACACATTGTCAACAATCATAACAATAGCAAAACAAACAGTGTGTGGTTTTTACGGCCGTGGACGGCGTCCCCAAGCCGCCTGTAGCTTCCACCAAGGATTTTTGTCTGTCAAGGTTGACGGATTGGTTTTAAAATTTTTCGGAAAAACGGACGCTGGCTATACCCCTGATATGAAGAGAAAGAATCACTATGAATATGACATTATGAGGATGGAATGGTGGCTGTTTGCATGCATTTTCATGAAATAAAAGAAGCTGGTAACAGATATGAGATAGTTATGATATGTGAATGATGGCCTTAGTTGGCCATGTAAGGCTTGATCAGTATAAACTGACAACCGTGTACCTGTATTTGTTGTAGGTACTATACAGACATCCCCTGTACAGTATCCAGAGAGTGGTTTGTTATGATGACGGACTGGGGAAACAGGTTGTGGCCATAAAGGTGGGACAACCCAGGAAAACCAAGTACGGCCTGCTGGCCTTCCAGTGTAACAGTCAGGTGGGACCAGTCGTTGAGATGGAGAGACTACTTAACAGTCTTATACTGTATCTGGTTAGGAAGAATTGACCACTCTTGGTAGTGAGCTTCACTACCAGGGGTAATGTGAATATTGGGAAATGTGAATGTGTAGGGATACTGAGTAGGCATCCTGGGATCCAAGCAGCTGCCTTATTCAATGTACCATGCCCTACTTGTTCACTGTCCATTGAATTTTACTTAATTTTCATCACATAGTCTCCGGATAATACTCCCTTTTCTGTCCAAAAAATAACATTGTCTTACTTAGGACTGAGTACTGGTACCATGGATGCATTTCTTTATTTTTGGCAAGAAGCTTTTTTCTTTGACCATTTCCACAAAAATAAAATGTGCTTTTTTTTAAATGTACAAAATGTATCAGCTACATGCTTCTTTCTTATTCACCTTCCATTCTCTTTTCTCTGTAGGACCAAGCGACTGAAATCTGCCGGACTCTTGCCACCATAATTGAGGTCATCACCACACCGGAGAGGTCCTAACAAATGGTCGGGCCACCATTTATATATGTGGGTCATAGGTCACCAATGAACACATACCACCATCCTTATTATGGCTGACATATCTCCAGCAAGGTCATCAGGTGATCAAGAGTCTGGGCACTGGAGGTCATAGGTCAACAATGCCAGTAGCCTTGCCATGCTGATCCAATCAACGAATAAGTGTGACCCTCAAGTATTTTTGACCTTAAGGTCAATGACTTTTATTATAGGATGATTTTATGATAAAGAACGAAGCACACTCAAACTAATGTCAAAGCTGATGTTACTTATAGTAGACTACCATGCTGTTATAATGATTATGATGAAATGAGCAATCATGGAAAGGTAATTAACCAACATTGCAAATCATGTAAGTTTTCATTTTTTGCGGAAGATATAGAATAGAGTCCAAATAGTACATATACAGTTCAAGATTTTATTATGAATTGTAACCTTGATAGCTGTAGTATTTATTGCACCTACCTACCTAGTCCCTTGACCTCCAGGTTGTTGGGGGGGACAAGGTAGCCATGAAGATAGAGAGCAACTGATAATAGTAAGTTAAAAAAACACATTTACGTTATTCCATAATGCAATGCTGATGTATATATGTATTCAGGGTTTTTACTAGGAAACATTGTTGTCAGCAATTTATAATAAGTAATGAGCGTAGACATAATCCCAATGACAGTTGCTATTTGTAAGGAGAACATTTTACATACAACATGTACTAATACTCAGTATGAAGCCAACATTACTGTAGAACTGTGTGGTGTTGTAAACCATCAATGGTTATTTTAGAGATTAGCATTATTTTTCTAACACTCAACAGTTATATGAAGTATTCAAGTAAATTATTGTAAATTATTCATGTACTGCATTACATGTTAGATTATTGTTACAGTACTATAATTGTAGAAAAAAAAATTGTAGTAAAGGTACCACTCTATTGCCTCAAGTGCAGCTAACATTGACTGAAGAAAAAACTTTATTTTGTAAAATTCTGGAGCTGAGCCATATCTTTGCGTAAAATTTTAAACCATGTTAGTCCCTTGTTTACATTGTACACCATATTTCTGGTATGTAACAAAAGTGTTTGCCCAAAACAGCAAATATTTTCACCATATGCAAAAGTTAAAACAATGATTAATTAAACATTATGACACATTTTCAAAATATTGGGTCATTGTGCTCATTCTAATCTGCAAACCGTTGGGTGCTTACTTCCCGAGATATGACTTCAGCACTAACCGCTAGGGTTACGGTTACGG
>NC_049980.1:10950384-10957973 GCF_000003815.2 Branchiostoma floridae | reverse complement strand
TGGATAGTCACTGAATATTCAAGGAATAGAGATTTTCCTACAGCACTGAAGGGAAAAATCACTAGACCCCATGAAAATGTAAGTACATTGCACTTCATATGGATAAAAATCTATGTCCATTCAAGAAGGGGCATTTTTCACTCAGCATGAGTGCTTTAATATCATGTATTGTTACAGGAACTGTACCCTGGACTAGCATGGTATTGCTAGCTTCCTTGTAACTATAAAAAACTGACGTATGTCAATACAGAATGGGCCATAAGAGGCTTAGGTTGTCTGATGCCAAACTATATGATGACTACATCATAGTAGACATTTGGTACCTCAACCTTCATACTGCAAATCTGTTTACTTTTGCAGTGGTTTTGTTCGTGATATTTCCAGTTGTAAAATTCTGTAGTAATTTATCAAAACACATACTCGGGATGAATATGCTGTGAAGTGCTAAAACTAAAACTACATGTACCACTAATGTTTCACAATTCACAGTAGTGTGGACCCACAAGACAGAAGTACTAATAGCTGTCAACCACATGTCATCCAAACTTCACAAGATGGGGAGTAACAGATCTGACAGACTAGTAACTGAGCGATGTTTTTTTATGTTTGTTCTTCAAGTACAAGTCCTTGTGGCACAATGTTTGCCCTGGGTGGGCGTCAGACAAATTTCATATGGCCTTTTGCTTCAAGAGTGAGAGACTAATATTAGTTACAACAATGCATGCATGAAAGGCAACAGTGATTTTCAGACATGCACTCAATCTCTCCAGCTATACAAACAATCTCATTACTCTGCCCGGTCGTGAGGGTGAGGTATTGTCTTTGGCTTGTCTCTTTGCCTATGTGTGTCTATATGTTTGTCTTTGAGTGTGCTTCTCTGTGATTCCCAGTATGGTGCTAATATTTCTGTCTAGCTATAACTAGCAATGTTGCACATTACATAACATTCTATATTCAAAAGTTTTACTTTATAATACGAAGGCTTTTTCCTGACATCATTCCTGCTGATTTATGCTATATCCAAGTAGTTTAGGCTAGCTCAGGAATATAGCACAAAATGGTACTAAACGAACCAATCTTGGCACTTCTTTCAGTATGAAAGTTATTCAGAATGCAGACACATAGAGTGACCATACCTTTTTCTTCATACTCTCATTCTCTTCCTTGTACGCAGCCAGCTGTTTCTTCCACTCCTCGACATTAGCGGTACTTTCCTGCAGGGCCGTGGTCAGGCGGGTATTGTTGTTCTTCAGGGTCTGCAGTTCCACCTCCCACTTCTTTGCATTGGCAGAGCTACAGCAAATCACAATGGAAATGTGTTATTGCTGAAAAATAGGGTAGAAACAGGAGGGATCATGTTATGTAGGGGCAAGGAGGTTGAAATGTGTATGGAGTACGTACATGGCCTAGAGCCTGGGCAAGGGCTTTTTAAAGTGAGTGACGGTATGTACTTGTATGTACACTGTGTATATGTGTGTGTTTGAGCGCATGCCCCCGAACCACACAGCAGACTACACATGTGATTGGTGTAAACTTAAATGGTTTAACAACACGAAAAACAACACAACGACAGTGCTGTGTTACATGTACCTCTGTGCCAGGGCTATCTTGAGTCTATCATTCTCATACTTCAGCTGGGAGTCGGCAGTCAGTGGCCCATTGTCGCTCTTCGCGTCTGATCTATCCTGGAAGGACTCTGGGTTCTCTGGAGGCAGGTTGAGGGACTGGGAACTCCGATGGTCACGGGGAAATGTACCTGTCCAGGGAAATTGACTAACCTTAAGACTCCTTTCACTAAAATTACAACATATCTGTTGACAGTGCAACAGTAATCATGACATCCATTATAGCACAGTAAATTAATAAATGCAGTGGTTTTATGATCTCAATTTTCAAAGTAAACTCTCATTATTGCTAACAGTACTAATTTTTTGTCTGTTGTGCAGTGCCCCCTAGTCTGTGTGAAACAAACACTGCTGTCCGGGTTGTAACTGGCCCCTCCCTGCCGAAGGCGGCGGATGTTGCACGGGCTGCTATAAGCAAAATTAGCTAAATTGCCCCCAGACTTTATGAATTTAACACCTCTACACACAACAAAACTCAGTCCAGCTGCAGGATCCCTTACCTGAGCCCAGTGAGGTAGCTGTACCGTTGACAGTTGGTATTTTCTGCGGTGTGTGAGGTGTCTGTGGTGTACTGCCTCCCGACTGGGCGCGGATTCTCTCCACCTCCTGTCGTGCAGACTGCTTAGCATCCTGGAACTTCTCAATGAACTGGAGAGAACAGTCCCACATGTTAATGTGATATAGAGTTTCTTTAATCAACTCTGACACTTTCTATGTAAGGAAGAACTAACTATCTGCAACAAAACATTGTAACAGTGTCAGCACATTGCATGGTAATCATAGTAACTAGAAAATATGCCCACACTTCTGTGATTTCATCAATAATGTTAGTGCAACTGCCATAGCTACTTTGAATAATCTATTAGGAGTATGTTTGAGTCAGAGCAAAAAGAGACCACCATCACCACAGTGTCTGCAGTGAACTGCAACATGAGACCTAAAGCTCAGAAGATGGGAAAGTCAGATATGTTAGTCTAGTTATAAGGCCACCCTGTATATTCATCTGATTGTACAAAGTTTCTTCATTCACATGTACAAATGTACTGTATGTGTGTATTGAATATCTATTCAGAAATTTAGTCTTAATTTGTGACCATACAAATGAAAGTACAGGGTAACCTTATTGGTAACAGGAAAAGACTACAACTACAAAGGTTCATATTATTGAAGAACAGTTTAACCATTATATTAACTCAGCACGAGAGTTGCTGTTGTGAGTAGTTCAGGAATATCTACAATGTAGTACTGGTCTTAGTCAATGTACTAGTTATCAACCTCTTCTTCCTGATTGGATTCCTTAGGTTTGGAATGCTCTGTAGTGATTTCGTCTGACTGAACAGATGTGATGTCACTCTGCTGCTTTTCCTTTGCCTTGCATGTCTCTTGAGGTGTCCCTGGAGTCTTGGGCACAGTGCTACCATGCTGCACTGGTGGTGAGATACCGTTAGACTTCTCTCCCTTCTGCTGCAGGCTCTGTCGGGATGATCTAGGCGTGCCTGGGCTATTCCTGGCACGGATGCGATCAACCTCTTGCTTGGCTGACTCTTTGGCTTCCTGGAACTTGGCTAGAAACTGATAAGAAACACACATACAGGGTGACACTTTTCCTTAGATGACATTTGGAGCTACAGAAGAAGCAGAGGCAAGACATCTCTCCCAGGTGGAAGTGTGAAAAGACATAGAGAGGACGCCATGGCTTGGAACTGTAGAAAAATGTAGACCTTTCATGACTGCAAACTTGATAGAAGTGGGTAGCTAGACCTAATTTTGGCAAGGAGCTCAAGAGACAAAGAAGTGCAACTTTCTCCCTGCTTTAAACTGTTAAGATTGAAGTGAGACCTCCATCTTGTCCTGTGAGGGAAACACAGGTGAAACCACCCTCCTTTGTTAGGAACTGTGGAGAAACCCTGAAGTGAGGTTTGAAACATGTAACAGAAACAAACAAGTGAGACCTAATTTACTCACTCGCTGTAAAACAACAGTAAAATACATTTTCAAAAATAACAGTTAGCTCACAAATATGCAAAAACTTGTACTGGGTCTGTCAACCTAAAACTAAAAGATACATTTTTCATCAATCCCTTTGTTATATGCCCTTGGCCTATCCCTGTCAGTCAAGGACTATAAAGTGATGAATATGTTTATGTGTATGTAAGCCCAGCAAGGCTGTATATATGACAGAGAAAGTTGTTAGAAGACAAGCACGTTCATCCCAGGGCTCAACTGTCTGGCTGTAGGGACGTGCATTCCAGATCTGTGAGGAAGGTCACCTTGACAGTTGTCAGACATACCACAGAGAGAGTTATGTTGATAATGAAGAATGGAACACTGAAAAAATAGCAGTCTCTCCTTATCCTTCTTCCTCTCTTTCCCTCTCTCTTTCTATATACATATATATAACATACAGTCTCATAATTCCACCTGGTGTCATTATACCGCCACTTCAAAAAACGTTAGTAACGGGAGGTGCCCCAACACGGTACGCTTTTTCTTGCGCTCAAACTCATGGTGCTCCATCGCTAGTTGCCTGAGAGTGGTCAAATTTTGATGACTGAATTTTTTACTCATAGATTTGAACAACATACTTGAATAAGAAATGCATTCATGTGGTTCATGAACCTTTCGCGCTGCGTGTTACAAGCGGCAAACACTGAGAGACAATTTCGTGTATGTAACCTTCCAATTTTGTGCTACGCTGGACAGTGTGCCTAACTCGGTACGCTTTTTTTTATATTTTGCTCTCTTCAGAAGTAAGTGGTAAATTTAAGTACACAGAAAAAAATTAATAGTATGATATTTTAGCTTTCTTTTGACAGTAAAATCGTGACTGTATGTACTTCTTGTCTCACATGAGGAAGGCTGTACCTAGAACAATCCAGCTGATGTTTTACGGGCAATGGGCTGAATGCACTGATTGTGAATGCCCGACTAAAAAAAACATTACGAAAAAACGACACCGCCAACATCAACAAAACTCCGTCTGATTATATGAAAATATCATCTACATCTCTCTGTCAAGTCTTATTTTCATAGACAGCACGAATCATTTGTTACAGTCAAATAAATCTTTGGAGCGTTCTCTAGTCTGCCACCTTCACGGCCACACTCCCTTGGGAGTACAATGGTGGCAATGTTTATGTTGCTTCCTTTTGGTTGCTTTTCTACTCAACAAACATTTGAAGACCCATATTCATAGTGTTTTATGGAGCTTTATCTATGTGTATCATGGCAGTTGTATGACTGCTTGGATGAGTTCGTATAGTTAGCAACACGAGCCGCCAATACGCAGAGGCCGGTGACCGCAGTGATTCAGCACTGTCAACATTACTGTTAGAATTCTGCTCTTAAAAAAACATGAAGTAAATATGTTAAAGTATACTTGGAATGCAAATTAAAGCTGTGTGCGTGGACTTGGTTTATTTACCTTTGTAATCAGCATAGTCAGTGGCAACAAACACGGTGTACTTATGGATAATAAGATCAGCAAAAAATCCGTACCGTCTTACGACGGGGACCGTCTTAGGGCGGCCCCCGTTATAGAGGTCTTCCCAAGATTGTCTTGAACACCGAATGTTAAATATATCAAATGGAATACAATCAGATTGTCTTGAACACCGAATGTTAAATATATTAAATAGAATACAATTAAGATATTTAGGTGTTGAAGACAATCTTGAGAAGGCCTCTATAACAATGTTTTTTTAGGTGGCACCTGGTGGAATTATGAGAATGTATGTTGTATATAGGACTCAGAAGGAAACCTTGTGGGACTAGACCTGATAGATTATGTGAGGCTTTTTAAACATTATCTTATACATTGTAGATAGTGCAGATACATAATAAGCAAAAATGACATAATTTTTCTAGTGACAGATACCAATCTGTACGGTACATTTAATGTTTACTTTAAAGGAAATACAATGTACGTGTACTAGTTTTTAATGATTCGGAAAAATGGCCACTTTGTCTTCCCTGAGGGCACACTAATGACTTGTGATCTAATGCCATTAGCACTCTACTTCTGCACCTGCCATTAAGCCAGATAAATGGTTATGTAGAGCAAACAAAATAGGATGAAAAGAAATCTGCTGGGAGGATTTTGATGAACATTCACATGAGAAAGTTCCATTGACACATTGCTTTCTTTATTTACAGAGCTACTTGAGACCCAAGAAACACTCAAAGAGGTGGCCTAACCTTCCTTAAGAGTCATGACCTTTCTTCAGCATGCAGTCAAATGATTAAGATGTATGATCCTAAAAGTAATAATAAAAGAGGGTGCATCACTACCTTAGCCAGCTCTGACTCTTCAGAAGATCCCAGACCATAGACTGTGTTGGCCCTGATGTCTGCCCACTGTACAAACTTCTGTGAC
The DNA here is from genome assembly GCF_000003815.2 of Branchiostoma floridae. Classification (NCBI taxonomy): domain Eukaryota; kingdom Metazoa; phylum Chordata; class Leptocardii; order Amphioxiformes; family Branchiostomatidae; genus Branchiostoma; species Branchiostoma floridae. The sequence goes on along the minus strand of NC_049980.1, from coordinate 10,951,973 downwards.
GTTTTGGTGTATGTCATGTTGGGGGTGATGGTGCTGTTGATAATGGCCTGGAAAAGACAGGGCAAAGAACTTTGTAACATGTGTAGTATTGTGGCTGTACTGTGTTCCTATAGTTTTCACTCAGAGAAATGGTTGCATGATACAACATCTGTAATATATGAATATGCATCTGCAACACTAGAGTAAGAGGCACAAGTACTTGCTAAACTTGCTGGCCCTCACATTATCATCCTGACCAATCGAATCTGGTCATTTATGCAAATTATGGCTAGTAGGTCTAGGAAAGCCGACATTCGTCTTCTTTCAAGCATTCACTCCTCTTGGAAAGCAGATGTTCCTCAATTTGTAAGCATACATTCCTCAGAAATATTGGTACATTCCTCAGTGCAGGCGAACATTTCTCCGGCACCCTGCTGGCCCTTAGAATCGGCAGGTTAACCCGACAAATCGCTACCTAGTTCACCCGAATCACAACATCTGAAAAATTGCAGCCACCAGTGGAAACTCTCTAAGCTAAGTCATAGGAATCCCCATTACACAGATTAAAGCAGGTGGTGGTCTGTCGTGCTGTCAACTTAATTTCCAATGTGCCTCATTTTTAATTAAAAAATATGGCTACTTTAGCAGCTCAGAGTGTTATACATTCCACTGGTTGTTGTAATGTTTTATTTGTTGTGATTTAGATGACATACATTGTACATGTATGTGCTGGTGAACCCTGTCTTTAATCTGTTTCTAAGGCTGTCTGTACCTGTACTGTAAGTTAGGTAGTAAGGCAATGCATCATGAAAAGTTGCTTTCTATTAAAGGGGGGCCTATTAGTAAATATTTGCACAAATTTTATGAAACTTGTACAGTACGTTTTTTGCAGTGATTTGTGCGTTTTCCAAAAAATTTGTACATTTTTCATAAAATTTGTACGAATCTCAAATTCCTGCAAATGCTTAGGCACCTCAGCTCTTCAAACATTGATGAATCATTGCACAATGTACATGTAACACCTAGAGTTACATCATGCATTAACATTTCCTCTTGGCTAGATTCCCAATCATTGATTTTTTCAACTTTATTCCCAATTACTCATCCACAGGGAATATATGACATCTGCCCAGGAGAGCAAAATAAAGGGGTGCTGAATTATTGATGCATAATGCTCTTATATGAAGAGATTTTCTTTCAAATGGAGCCACTAGATTATCGAGTACACAGGGACTTCTTTATTATGCATGCAAAAGGATAATCCAATGATTTAGAATATCATACTACAATATGAAGAGTATTTGGACATGCAAATGTTCTATAAATAGAGCTGTTTGATGTATGTAAACAGAAGTTTAGGTTTAAATCAAATGATCAGAGTATCATGAATCAACAATTCCTTGAAAAATGTACCATACAAATTTGGCTAGGTTTTGTTGTTCTGATACACGTTCCCAAGAATATGAAACTTGGAACTACATGCAAAGCTAACAAGGATAGCAATTAGCTAGGTTTATTGCTTGCATTGTTGTGTAATTTCTTTCCTCGTCTAAGAGCAGGTGGTCTACTCACATCATGTGCAATGCATGTTTCCAAAGTACAGTATAAGT
>NC_049980.1:10939606-10950284 GCF_000003815.2 Branchiostoma floridae | reverse complement strand
TACTAGACTCCCCGTGGAAGTGATTCTCAGGTGTGGCCACGCGGTTTTACTATGATACTCAAGTGTTGAAGAAACGCACATTTTGTTTGAAATTTCGGAAGTCCGATCGTAAGGGGTCGCTTTTTTGCGGTTACCGAAGGGTTCGCTTAGCGGTTAGCGGTTATCCCCAGGTGAGCCTTCATTGGTATGTAGAAAAGTTACAAAGTAATTTTGGGTACTCAAATCACTTTTTACCTTTTGCCCACGGGTTTTACTTTGATATTCAAGTATTGAAAGTAACGCACATTTTGTTTGAAATTTCGGAAGTCCGATCGTAAGGGGTCGCTTTTTTGCGGTTACCGAAGGGTTCACTTAGCGGTTAGCGGTTATCCCCAGGTGAGCCTTCATTCGTATGTAGAAAAGTTACAAAGTAATTTTGGGTACTCAAATCACTTTTTATCTTTTGCCCACGGGTTTTACTATGATACTCAAGTGTTGAAAGTAACGCACATTTTGTTTGAAATTTCGGAAGTCCGATCGTAAGGGGTCGCTTTTTTGCGGTTACCGAAGGGTTCGCTTAGCGGTTAGCGGTTATCCCCAGGTGAGCCTTCATTCGTATGTAGAAAAGTTACAAAGTAATTTTGGGTACTCAAATCACTTTTTACCTTTTGCCCACGGGTTTTACTTTGATATTCAAGTATTGAAAGTAACGCACATTTTGTTTGAAATTTCGGAAGTCCGATCGTAAGGGGTCGCTTTTTTGCGGTTACCGAAGGGTTCACTTAGCGGTTAGCGGTTATCCCCAGGTGAGCCTTCATTCGTATGTAGAAAAGTTACAAAGTAATTTTGGGTACTCAAATCACTTTTTATCTTTTGCCCACGGGTTTTACTATGATACTCAAGTGTTGAAAGTAACGCACATTTTGTTTGAAATTTCGGAAGTCCGATCGTAAGGGGTCGCTTTTTTTGCGGTTACCGAAGGGTTCGCTTAGCGGTTAGCGGTTATCCCCCAGGTGAGCCTTCATTGTTTTTTTCGGGTTTTACTATGATTTGCGTCTTATATTCACGGATTACTTCGCAATTCGAACCGGAATCTTAAGGCCTCATTTAGGACTTTTGTTGCCTCATGTACAATAGTGCTTAAATATGCAACTTTAATGGGCGAAAATCCAATAAAGAAACAGCTCTACTGGAGATGTTATAATTTCTATTGAAAAAGCACTTGTCCAGTACTCAATAAAAAAAATTCCCCAAAATCTGACCGCTGGATCGATCTTTATAACATCTATAACTGCACATAAATACTATCCAGAAAGTGGGGCTTTCCTTCAGTGACCCGCTGACCACATTGCTCAGGACAAACAAACGTACACGTCCTAGAATCGCCCGAATGCCGAAACTTTTCCACCCGATCCTGTCAGAAATACACAACCTTTCATCTCAAATCCTTCGATATGACATGGGAGCGATAAAAGGCAATTTATCGTCTACATAAACACACGATTTTGGGGCCCCATTCATATTTCGGAGGGAATACTTCTGAGTGCCCACCCGCGGAGTAATACCGGAACGAGGCCTTCAGTGCGGATTACAGATATCCGGTCAGATTTGAACTTTGACCCGAAACCTTGACCTGCCGTTTTCCTACGCGCCTGGAGCGTTTCGAAGGTAGATATATTTATTACCTTTGCCAGAATGGCAAGGTTATGTTTTAGGCTTGTACGTATGTCTGTCTGTCTGTCTGTCTTTCTGTCTGTCTGTGAACAGCATCACTCGAAAAGCGCCTTTGATTGATCCTGATGATATTTGGTAGGTGGATATAGGGGTCGTAATCCCCATACTACTTCTCTTGCCCTCGCATGTTCTAAGTTTATGACCTTTGTGATCCTTTGTCCTGCTCAGACTTTTTTTGTCAATTTAACCCTCCGAAGCTGGTTGTTTAATCTGATCAGTAAAACGTGACCTATTCTGTGCTGCTGCTGCAGACTTCCAGATCAATGCGGTTTCCTGTGGTAAGAAATGCCACAAACCTGTATTTACTGGACCCACCTACAGGAATCATATATGTGCATCCCGTATATATACGGGTTCATCAGGACAGCCTTGTAGATACCAGATCTATACATATATTACTGTATGTACATAGTACATATCATATTGTACATAGTATATATTGAAATATGTTCGTGTTTTGTTTTAGGGAAATATAGTCTTAACCAGCCACGACAACTCATTAGTGATGAGGGTCCTTGTTTCTTACTTTATGACCAATGGCCATAATCTGCATGCTCAAATGAGGTGCTTTCAGCCATCTCTCTTAAAGCCAATGCGACTTAGGTCTAGACAATGCAGCGCAATAAAGACCAAGATTCCCCATTATACAGCGCAAGAGATAAACACCCAAGTACGTCAATGGGGACATCCTATCTCAAGATGGCTTTATAACGTCATTTACGCCCGAAATCACCCAGCTATTTGATGTAATCTATAGATACCTAACTGTCAAAAGGATTTGCAGTCATAGAAGGATTTGAAAGGGTTTACAGCTGTGTATTGACATACATCTTCCAGGTCCACAACTTAAACGCAGTAACAACTAAAAAATGGGAGATCAAATTCCAACCTAATTGCAGCTAGTGCGTCAATATGGAAGTAACAATCTTTCTTTCTATGACACATAATGTTTGTAAAGGATGTAATGTATCAATGCTATTGGAAAATTCGGGAACAATGTGGCGAGTCATGATGCCACTTCGCTAGAAGACTAAGTGTGTGGCATCCATGCGGTGAAGAGGGCTATATGCTGTGATTCCGGTGGCAAAAATTAGCATGAGGCACTAGGCACATTAGCGTGAGGCACAAGACTGGAATTCCATAGGATGGGGCTTGATAAAACAGACTAGGATATCACATTGGATAAAATATGGTTGAATAACACGTAGCATAACAAGTTATAGCTCAACACATGATTTATGTTTGATGGAAGCAGGTTTATTGTAACTGCGCACATTGATGCGATGAGAAAATCGTTAGGCTCGATTGTTATGCAGCTGTGGAGTAGAACGGACTGGGGATGATCCTGGTTTTTGATGCAGAAAAACGTTAGGGGCTCAAGTCGCGCTTTTATGACACGTCACATCAATTATCTAAAACATAACTTTGTCTTTCCTTCACACAGTAACTCGAAAAAAAAACGTCAGATAACCGTAAGATAATCATACTGACTTACTTGATACTTGATAAGGTCTCTTCATCGTTGTGTCAAGTGGTTTGCATCAAGGCAACGTCTCTTGTGGACCATCCTGCGCCATTCCATGCAATTCTGGGCCGTCATTTCTACGTCTCTAAGATAATCATACGAACCCAGATTGTAATAGAATGTTACAACTTCCGCTGTCTATACGTATACCAATATGTATATCCAGACGTCTCTACATAATATATATAAGTATAGGTACCGGTAAGCTTAGATTCTACAAAACTTGTAAATCTGTATACGCTAGAGAGAAGTACTTAGAACTAGTTGATTTCGAGCTGCGCTCCGCAATAAGCAAAGTCAGAATTAGCGCTCATCCTCTTGAAGTGGAAAGAGGGAGATATAAGAGATTACCAGTGTGTGAAAGAATTTGTAAATATTGTACATCTAAAGCAGTGGGAGACGAGACACACTTCATTTCCAAATGTTCATTCAACGAAACCGAAAGAATCACTCTGTTTAGAGAAGTCACAAATTATTATCCCAACTTCCCCACATTGACAGACGAACAGAAAGCTACTTTTCTCTTGAAATCGCAGAACCCACAAATTCTAGAAAATGTGGGACTTTTCGTCTCCCTCTGCTTCCAAAAAAGAAGTCAAACCCAACCTGTTTAGAAATAGCCAACACTAGTATTAGATTAGAATATTATTTATGGCTGTCCATTGTCACTATGTGTATACCATGTACATGTACTTGCAATTAGCCCTCGGGCACGAACTTGCAAATAAACTTCTTATTATTATACGTGTTGCTCATCTTCTAAGGTTGTGCCCCTTTGTTAATAATGTCTATGGTTCTATCTTATTAATGAGGTTCAAACGTTGATTCAAAGAATAAAGCTTCAGCAACTGTTAACATATGGATTGTAGTTTTACATGAATAGATTGATACTCTAAAGAGGGCGTATTTTCAACTAAAAATAAACTTGGATTATAGCAGTTAGTAGGGATATCATCAGGTTAATTTGACTCTTCAGACAATAACGATGTTACCTGGTTTGGATATGTCTTCTCGTCATTGCAGAGTGGACCGTGAAACAGCATCAAGATTGCTTCGCCAAGGGAGTGCATCCTATGGCAAAGACAAGAAAAGCGCCGCCCAACGGTTAAAATTATCATTGCAGGAAAACCCGCATCCGTCATGGTCAAAACTAACTTGGATGGTATCACATCAAACAGGCTATACAAGATCGATGCACAAAGTCTGGAAGACTGGTATCATTCACCAAGTTGACTACTACATGTACATCGAACTAGTTTCCCTTCTACAACTACGGTCATGGCTACATGTTTAAAATTAATGATGTCGTCATCCATAAAACTTACCTGCCGTGGCCTTGTTGACATTGTATTTCCATGTCCCGTGAACAGCAGTAAAGAAGAGGTTGGTGCCCATCATAAGCTGTGGTGTTAGAAACTACTGCACGAGTCTCCCAACAAGACGATGTGTCAGCTCTGGCCCGTGGGTCTACCTGGACAAGCTCAGCCAGTGGTGACCAGAACTGCATGCAAAGAGACAGAATAATCTTTGTGTACTATTCACAGCGTCACACCTGTCCCCGCGCGCCACAGACAGGTGGTCAGTTAACTCAATTTTGGAGGGTAACCAATCAGAGGAGTTATGCATATGTACACGTATGCTAATGAGTGCAGGGGTATAAAAGGGAAAGATATTATCACAAAAAAGGCGCACAGTTTGACTTTGGGGAGGAAGATAAAAAGGTGGTTGGCAGAAACAGGCGAAAATTAAAGTCGGGTCAATTAGGGACAGTAGGAAGGGTATGAGGGTGTTGAGATATAAAGAAGAAGGTATCTTTACCCTAAACACCCAACCATCCTCTCTAATTTCTTATGGCTTGGGAAAAGTACTCGCCTCGCTCTCTGCTCAGGGATGGAGACTTTCCGCACTCCTTATCCCTCCATCACCTGTCTGGGACGCGGGGTATGGGTGTGGTGGTATGAATCTTCCACTATATCAATCTAACCATGGCATAATTATAGTTGACCAGCGTTTGATGTCCAATTAAACTTAAGGTTAGCAAGGAGGTTGAAAACCTTCTTGAGGTTAGTTATTTACCCTGTTACAAAGAAAACCTTCCTGTGGGTGCGGGTTTACCTGCAATGATGATTTCAGCCGTTTAACGGCGCTTTTCTTCTTAAGATACACCAGCCTAAAGGATACACAAAACCTTCTTGTTCCTAGATCCTCATTCTTGCGACAAAAAGGCTTGTCCAAACAAGAAATACATCTTTATGTACAAAATTCGTCTTTGAATACAAAATAAAAGAAAGACATATAAAAGAAATATTCTAATGAATAAAGACGCACTTACTCCCTGCAAATCAGAGTTGCTTGGAGTGTATTGACTCTCTCAAGAAAGATGCTAAAAATACCCGCAAACATCCGGCCAGCACAGTATCACACTGTGTACGACTTGAAGGACATGTTGCAATACCAACCAGTGTAGATAGGTGGCGCTGTGAGACCGCCTGTAAAGTCATGTTCAAACTTTGTAATGTTTACACATTTATTCCAGCCATGTAACTTTCCTCTTACGCTACTTGTTTGTTCTAATTGTGTTTCATCTACAAATGAAAAGAAGTTACGAATGTGTGCCTTGTATCGGGAAATCGGGTTCTTGGTCCCTTAGCATAAGGAGCTTTTATCAAGATTGATAAAAGCTTCTGGCTTAGCAAGACAACTTTCCCAGCCAGAGAAGGCCAATTGCTTATTATGCTCTTTTGTTCTTCAATCAATCACAAACAATACTAAACCAACAGACTGTATACATCAGAACTGCACTGCTTCCCAATGTTGTGCTTTGTGGCTTGGGTGGTAAGGGTTTACGATTATGACTTACAATTGTATTTTGGCCCAGGTTCTAATTGTCTACAAGAGTATAAAGGGGTTGCATTTCATTTGCTAATCGACGTGCAGTCTGATAACAGTTATTAGACTGCACGTCGATCATTAAACAGAAGGTCACTAGTCACAAACATGCGACTAAAATATATGATGCACAAAGTAAAGGTGTTTGTCTTTTGAATCCAGCTTAACTTAGAAATGTACCAGAAATATTTTACATGACGTCGATATTGTGTTGTTCTGGTTAGAGTCTGTTGGAGGCTCTGTCTGTTGTGTTTACTAGTATTGTCAATAATATACTCCACGATCCAATAAAGCCATTCTAGCTTTGTGCAAATCACTTTCAAAGTAACATTTTCGTACTTCTAGCTCTGTATAGTCAATCAATTCAAATTGTTACAAATGGTATCTGTATTAATATTGTATCACACAATCGATTGACATAAATCAGCTAGAATAGATTACTCTGTGTAAAAGTATTAGTGAAAGGGCGTTTTACTATCCACAGCCAAATGTCAGTATTAGCGACGGAATGCCCGTGGATTTCACCCCTACGTACATATTGATGAAATCCACAGCCAACCAAATGTCAATATTAGCGGCAGAATGCCCGTGGATTTCATCACTACATACAGATGAAGTCCACAACCAAATGTCAGTATTAGCGACAGAATGCCCGTGGATTTCATCACTACATACTGATGAAGTCCACAACCAAATGTCAGTATTAGCGACAGAATGCCCGTGGATTTCATCACTACATACTGATGAAGTCCACAACCAAATGTCAGTATTAGCGACAGAATGCCCGTGGATTTCATCACTACATACTGATGAAGTCTACAGCTAAATGTTAGCATTAGCGACGGAATGCCCGTGGATTTCATCACTACATACTGATGAAGTCTACAGCTAAATGTTAGCATTAGCGACGGAATGCCCGTGGATTTCATCACTACATACTGATGAAGTCCACAGCCAAATGTCAGTATTAGCGACGGAATGCCCGTGGATTTCATCACTACATACTGATGAAGTCCACAGCCAAATGTCAGTATTAGCGACGGAATGCCCGTGGATTTCATCACTACATACTGATGAAGTCCACAGCCAAATGTCAGTATTAGCGACGGAATGCCCGTGGATTTCATCACTACATACTGATGAAGTCCACAGCCAAATGTCAGTATTAGCGGCGGAATGCCCGTGGATTTCATCACTACATATCGATGAAATCCACAGCTGTGGAGTTCATCATCCTTCTACCGATGAAATCCACAGCTGTGGATTTCATCAACATAGTGGAGTTCATCAATCCACGGTCCTTGGATATACCTCGTTAGGGTTAGGGTTAGGGTAGTGCTTAGAGGCAACATTGCTAAGAGTGTATTCTAGGCGGCCAAACTTGGTATCATTACAAAGGTATGTTGGTACAGATTTGTAATCTGCAAACCGTTTTGAAATCGGGTGCTTACTTGCCGAGATATGACTTAAGCACTAACCGCTAGGGTTAGGGTTAGGGTTAGGGTTAGGGTTAGGGTAGTGCTTAGAGGCAACATGGCTAAGAGTGTATTCTAGTCGGTCAAACTTGGTATGATTGAAAAGGTATCTTGGTACAGAGTTGTAATCTGCAAACCGTTTTGAAATCGTGTGCTTACTTCCCGAGATATTACTTCAGCATTAACCGCTAGGGTTAGGGTTAGGGTTACGGTTAGGGTTAGGGTAGTGCTTAGAGGCAACATGGCTAAGAGTGTATTCTAGTCGGTCAAACTTGGTATGATTGAAAAAGTATCTTGGTACAGAGTTGTAACCTTCAAACAGTTTTTAAATCGGGTGCTTACTTCCCGAGATATTACTTCAGCATTAACCGCTAGGGTTAGGGTTAGGGTTAGGGTTAGGGTTAGGGTTAGGGTTAGGGTTAGGGTTAGGGTAGTGCTTAGAGGCAACATGGCTAAGAGTGTATTCTAGTCGGCCAACTTGGTATGATTGAAAAGGTATCTTGATACAGAGTTGTAATCTGCAAACTGTTTTGAAATCGTGTGCTTACTTCCCGAGATATGACTTCAGCATTAACCGCTAGGGTTAGGGTTACGGTTAGGGTTAGGGTAGTGCTTAGAGGCAACATGGCTAGGAATGTATTCTAGTCAGTCAAACTTTGTATGGCTGAAAAGGTATCTTGGTACAGAGTTGTAATCTGCAAACCGTTTTTAAATCGGGTGCTTACTTCCCGAGATATGACTTCAGCACTAACCGCTAGGGTCGGGTTAGGGTTAGGGTAGTGCTTAGAGGCAACATGGCTAAGAGTGTATTCTAGTCGGTCAAACTTGGTATCATTAAAAAGGGGTCTTGGTACCTTAATATATTCTGAAAACTACCCTTACCCTTAACGATAGGGTAAGGGTTACGGTTTGCGTAGTGCTTAGAGGCAACATAGCTAAGAGTGTGTTCTAGTCGTTCAGACTTGGTATTGTTGAAAAGGGCTCTTGGTACCTTAATGTAATCTAAAAACCATTCGGAGTAATACTTCAATGAGACCTGAAAGTAGGGATCGGATCATTTACACCCGCACTTATATCATCAGGACGACACAGAGCTGGGCAAGGTGGGAAATTTTGGCACCTTTTGTGACCTCCCTATGTAGTAGGCTCATTTCACTAATTTGTAATTATTATACGTTGGATATCATAGGAAAGAAAACTACACAAGCATTCTATTTACATATTACTCATTAGGATTGATACTGAAACAACGGAATTATGATCAACTTAAGTTAGTATTTTAAACTTTTTGTGACAATTTTGTATATTTTGAAACTCAGCGTTATAAAGCATTACAAAGCTTGTGTAATTTTTTCCCTATGTTATCCAATTTTGTAAATTCATCAATTGAACACCAGGCCTGCTTACGTGAGGAGGCCCCTAAAAATGCCGAGATTACGTAGAACATTATTATTACGGTATTGACTTCTGTACGATATGAGATGGTAAGAAAACGATCTTGCTGCGGTGTCCTGGGACGTCCGTTGCGTTGCCAGTCTTTAATATCATCGATTTCACGGAACTTTAATTTGCTACCAGTTTTGAGATGGGATATTGGCTCACTCTAAGGAACGTTGCAACATCTCTCTGACTGGCGCCAGCCAGTTTTAACCTGCCTTACATCGCACGGAACTTATCCACGGAAGGTAAAACGCGGCATGGCAATGCTTTTGTGTTGTACAACAACAAAGATGAACACCTGTGGATGGCGGTACGGCACCGTTATCCACAGGTGTTCATCTTCGGGTTCACACTTCCAGGACGCAGGTGTTTGATATGCTATTTATAGCATTGGACGCCAGCTGTGCTAAAAATAACATTGAATCTTCCGTGTACTAAAAATAACCTGCAGCTGCAGAAACGATTGATTGGATCATTTACATCCGCGCCCATATCATCAGGACGACACAGCGTTGGGCACCAGCAGGGAAATATTTTGTTGACCCCCTCACGTTAGTAGTCCTAATACTCATTTCATGAATTTGTAATCGTGATACGTTGGATATCATAGGAAAGAAAACTACACAAGCATTCTGTTGACATATAATACATTAAAATTGATGCAGAAACAACGGGAATATGATCAACAAAAGTTAGTTTTCTAAACTTTTTTTGCCAAATTTATATACATTTTGAAACTTAGATGTAACGTCAACGTTAAACATTTTGAAACTTAGATGTAACGTCAACATTAATCTTGCGATGTTCCTTTGAATGCTAAGATCGTTTATGCAAAGTCTTTAATTATAACGATGAAGAACTTATTAATGACTTTTCTTAGAATGCCTTGCTTGTTGAAAATCACAAATGAACACCTAGAAGGTCTGTGAAGGAGGCCAAAGATAAACACACAAACGGCACCAAAAACATAACCTTCTTGCCGAAGATTTAAACCCGTATCGGGTTCAAAATACCCAATACAATTCAGCTTCCTGTTAAGAGCGTTATCAGGCGGATTGAAACAGAACAGCATTATGATGGTATCGTCCACACGCCTGAACGTTGGTTATTCAAAAGCGCTCTCTAGCGGCGAGTGAAATAAGTGCTGAAAGTTGACTATAGCCTTCACGGCAGGCACCTCGCTCAACAAGCTGAACCAAGGCAAGTGCGGGTCCCGGATAGACTCGACCAGACTCCAGCCTGGTCGAAGAGTACTAGTAATAGGGGACTTTGTCCAGGTTAGGAATAAAAGCCTAGTACAATAGTGAGAGTTAATTGGTCCGGGAGCGAACTGATTGCAAAAGATTGAAATCCCATGGCAACTTATTATTTGTCCCTATTTGGCCAAATTCTTCTCTTTTTCATCCAGCTGACACGTCTGTTTGTAGACTAGCAGGGTACGAGGAAGGCGGGAAGGACGCTTGTGGGTTGAGTGTCATTATGGGCGGTACGCGGTGGTCGATTTGTGCCGAAATTATAGCTGTCGTTAATGAAATAAGTGATCGTGTATGTCGCTTGAGTCTCTTGTCAAAAATACTGTATGTTTGATATATGTCTTGGCTGTAATAAAAATCTGTGTTAAACGCGCCAAATGCAT
>NC_049980.1:10937421-10939506 GCF_000003815.2 Branchiostoma floridae | reverse complement strand
CAGGTACACTGACTGGATTGCCGACTTTTATGGAACAAAACAAGAGTTAACGTTAACGTTTGTAACGTTAGATGCTTGTGGGCTGCAGCGTAACTATTCACAGCGCTACACCTGTTCCCGCGCGCCACAGACAGGTGGTCAAACAACTCAATTTTGGAGGATAACCAATCAGAGGCGTTATGCAAATGTACACGTATGACACGACAGGGGGAGATATTACGAGCACAGAACTTGAGCGCGTAGTTTGACCTTGGGGAAGAAAAGCAAGCTTCAAGGTGGTTGGGAGAAACTGACGAAAAGTTGGGCAAAAAAGGGGGGATACATGTAGTAGGAAGGAAATGAAGTGGTTGGGATAGAATGTCCTTGGATAGAGTAAGGAAGAGGAGGATAGTATTTTTACCCTTCCCAACCGCTTTCTTATTGCTCGGGAAAAGTACTCGCCTCGCTCTGGTCAGGGATGGGGACTTTCCGCTCTCCTTATCCCTCCACCACCTGGCTGGGGCGCGGGGGATGGGTGTGGCGGTGTGAAATTTCCACGACTTTATTTGATTTATTTGATGTGCGCTCCAGGTGATAACTTGGCATAGAATTCTCTGTTTTAAAGGTTTCAGTTCACGTCAGACTTCGATTCAGATTTTATAAATTGTAAAATATAGCTGTAACGATAAATATTTGTACTTGATATTTGATTTTACTAAACACTTGCAACAAAAATGCAACAATATGCGTTACAGACATCTATGCTTGGTAGAATCGAAGTGATATTTCTTCAAGGAAGGAAAAAAATGTCTAAAAGCTGGCCCTGCTTGTGCAAACCAGCAGTAACACCACATCAACAAGAGTTCGTAGACCTCAGGCCTGCATGAAATGTATTGGGTTTCTGTAGACCTATTGTGTATTTTTGCCTTTTTGTCTGTGGTACGTGGTTGGAAAAATTAGCTTTTTACCGTGTTGGTTGTGCACCATGCAAAAGTCTGACTCTGAAATTCCATTTTCTGAATTTGTAAGTTTGGACAGGGATGAACATTACTTATTTTGGATTTCTTAAGTATGTAACCAACCACAGTACTTTGAAGTTGTTGAGACGCTACCTTTTTTTGTCTCAGATGGCCCATGCACATGTAGTTACTCTGTCACATGATATACTAATATCTTCCTATTTCAATGTACTGACCTAATGCAGCTGCTAAGTCTCCTTGGTTTGTGTTCTTCCAATGATATTCATTAAAGATTTATTTCTGGGGTGTTATTCACTTGACATCGGAATGTTACTCGCATAATTTGACCAATGATACTTTTATCTGTAGTTCCATAGACATTAGACAACATGAATAGTGGTAGCCCCCATGCAGCAGCAACAGTTAGTCCCCAGGGTGGTATGATATTTTCATTCAATCCATCCCACCCAAACCTAAATCTCCTGTAGTATCTAAGCCAAATTTAACAGCATAATTTACTATGAAAAATGTCCTTGTCAATCCCATTTATAGATGGCAAGCTGCTGGCAATGGAAGCTTTGAAAAGTTCAGAAGCTGTTGTAGTCAAAGCAAACACCCAGCAAACATCCCCGCAAACCAATGAGCAGTAGCTTAGAAGGGGAATTTCATCATATATTTGCCGCGACAAAATGCAACAAACGATACTGAATTTAAAACAGAACAAAGCTAAGCCTCCACCACTTAACCCTGCCTGTACTATAGATTAAGCAGGCCCAAAAACCAAGCGAATATGACTAGCCCAAAACAACAAATTACCTGTATACAGTATGGAAATGGCATTACCAAAGAAACAAAAAGAAACACAGGACAAATCATACACATACCTTTCTCTTATGCCCACACTCTATACAGTTCTCCTCCACATTAGAAAATTGCATCTTCTTCTGTTTAAGTTCAAGTTCAACCATGATTGCCAACAGGGTAAAGGAACTTGTACCGGAACTTAAAACTCAGTACTATACAGCTCTAGAAACACCACAAAGAGTAATAAGCAAACTCCAATTATACCTGACCAACAGATATATAATCTTGTACACTCTCGTCATCTGGCACACTGTCAGTGCCACTAAGTAACCTGATACATTGA